>NC_057801.1:526274117-526389645 GCF_018294505.1 Triticum aestivum
GACAAAACGGACCTCCTACGGTCGAAACGGGGGTCCTGTTGATCAGGAGGGGTGTGGCGTACCGCAAAACGGACGAAACGGACTTTTGTTGGAGCGCTACAGTCGAAACGGGGGGAGGGTTGTGGCGTACCGCAAAACGAGACTCCACGGGATACTGTTCATCTCCACCGTTGACCTCCTCCAGCCTCCACGGGCTACCGTCGACCTCCTCCAGCCTCCACGGGCTTCTGTTCATCCAGCCTCCACCGCGCGCTACTCCACTGGCTACTGTTCAACCACCCCTCCACGGGCACCCCTCCACCGTCTACTGTTCATCCAGCCCTCCACACCACGGGTCCTGTTCTACCACCCCTCCACCATCTACTGTTCATCCAGGCCTCCACACCACGGGTTCCTGTTCATCCAGAGGCAACGCCACCGCTCACTATTCATCCAACCCCCCTCCCCCCGCAACACTCACTGTTCATCCAATCGGTCGGCTTCAGTTAGCAGCAGTAGCGAAGGAATCGCTCCATCGGGTTCAGTTAACAGCCATCGATCGATTGCTCGGGTTCAGTAACGCGTAGCCTGCAGTGCAATCGCTCGGGTTCAGTTAGAGCCCAACGCCTCGCTCAGGTTCAGTTAGAACCAACGCCTCGCACACACGCGCGTACCTGTACGAGAGAAACACGCATCGCTCTCCCACCGTAACCGGTAACTCCTCGAAATTTTCCTCCCCCTCGCTTCTACCACGGTTTTTTTCGTCATGGACGGCCCAAAGAATGTCATGCAGCTGCGTCTCTGGCCCGCCCAGGACGAAAAGCCCATTTTCTGTCATGATTTTTTGTCATAGAAGTAGGAGCCCACCACATCTATGATGATACCGGGTTTTGTCACAATTATCGTCATAGAAGTGTCATATGTATGACAGATTTTTTTTCCGTTCGGCCCAAAATGTCACGGATGTGTCCTTTTTTTATAGTGGCAGTGGTGATCTATTTTCTTGCTGCGATAAATAAGTTGAGCAGATACGAAAGAGTACCGCCTCTGGTGCGGCACCATGTACGCATCTGTTTTGAATTTGACGGTGCTGCGGTAGCGATGGCTGTCGGCGGCGTGGAAGCAGATCTAGGAGGGTAGACGGTGGCGGCGGGGCGCGATGGACGAGACGGTCGTAGGAGCGGCGCCGGCGAGGTGGACGACGGCGGGGATGAAGCGAGAGGACGGGATGCAAGGATCGCGGTCCGAAGGCGTGGATGAGAGAGGTCGATCTCTTGTAATGGACGGCGGCATCGGGGTATCAGCTCCGGCATGGTGGAGGAGGACGACGGTGGATGGGGTGGAGGACGGCGACGGACGGAGGAGGGTGGGGTGGAGAGGGTGTTTTGGCGCCCATGGAGTACGAATGGGGAAAAGGGAGGTAGAGAGGAAGGGGGGAACCATGTATTCAGGGCGCGCTTGTCTCAAATGCGAGGAAATTTACAAACTTAGCCCCCGTTTCAAATTTCTACTACATCACAGCAACATTAGTCGGTTGGGGTAGGACGGTAATCTCGCATACACTGAATATTTTCCGACGAGAGTTTGTTTTTGGCGCCCACCGTGTATGAATATGAATCAGGGAGGGAGTCGATTTCGGCCGAGGGCACACTGTGTTTTGGCGCCCACCGTGTATGAATCCGGGTGAGAGGCGGTTACGTCACATTTGGGTGAAATTACAAACCTACCCCTATCAAAACCTATCGAAATCCAGCAGATAGGCTTTGGGTGGCAGGGATAGGCAGTAGTGATTTCCATCTCGCAGATTTTGGTTTCGGGCGGTTACTGCGACTTTCCCCGCTTCATTCAAATTTTGCAGACTCCACGTTTACTGTGCCAACTCAATTCGAATCCCGTTTGTATTCTACTATTTTTTCGGGCGGGATCCATTTTCAATTGGAATTACATTCTATATACATCATATCTTTTATATATACTTTCAAAAGCACAACAAAGAATTCTGCTCCTTTATATGTATAATATGATTTACAAATACAACGACCTCGAATCTTAAGGTTGAATTCGAAAATTTTTAACCAAATTATGTTCTACTAAAATGTATGGATCAGTAATATCTACATATTAAATAACATAGATGTGCGTGAATTCATATGAGTATGCATGTTTGATAGATCAATTTTGTTTCGAGTATGGATTACATGTATCATCATCGAATTCAAATATTTGAATCCCTTTTTTGTTCACTCCTTTCACGCCCATCTCTCTCGCATGCATGCTCCTTCAGGTAGCTATCACTCTCTTTTCTCCAGCTCACCCGCATGCTCACTTCATGTTTCTCCAATCCTCGCAAACATGGTCTCTCGACGTCTCCCTTGAGAAGTGTCACACTCTCCCTATCATTATACATTACACGGTTTTCATTATCTCTCACGTCTCTACTGTTCTCTGGTATCACTCGGTACCTAAGCTTTCTTTTTCACCGCCACACACACAGTCTCCACTCGTCTTTCACTTTGTCTTTCTCTCTATGGGATTCTCTCACACCCCTATATGTCTCTACATATGACTCATACCACTAAAATTACTCTCTCTCTCTCTCTCCTGTAGACACAACATTTGTTGCGGTCTCCTTTTCGTCTCCATCCCAGACTGACATTATTCATTTGTTTACCGATCAGACAACCCCGACTACAGTCTCCTCTCTCTCTCACAAACACACACACACAAATCCTGCTTCCACTCCCCTTCCCGACTACCGTCTCTCTCTCTCACACACAAAACTCTCGCTTTCGCACCCCGACTCGTATTTCTCTCACAAACATTTATCAACTAGCTAGCCTCTATATAGGTTTATACACCCGCACACTCGTGCTTCCACCATCGCATACATGTCTCTCTCCCGCTCCTTGTATCTATGTAGCTTTTTCTTCCCTTCTTGAGACACGCCCTCTCGATCGTGCACACACACACACTATCGCCTCATTTTAAGTTGATACCTATCGCACACACACTACTTGTGTCTTTGTCACACATGCACTCCGTCCTCCTCCACTCTCCCTCTCTCACACACACACATGGGCTTTTTGCAACAACTAGCAAGATGCCCATGCATTGCACGGAACATCAAGATGCATTTGTATGAGTAGTTTATCTTGTGGGGGAAAAGGATTGTCAGGACCCCGACTCGATGCCACATAGGTCTAGCATGTAACACCTCATATCACTTTGCGGCCTCACGCACGGTAACCCACGGGTGTCATCTTACCTTTGCCCAGGACCGTTTGCGCCTTTTGGCACACGTATATGACAGTGTCGCTAGCACCCATATGATAAGGAGCCCGGGCTGACATGGCTAGTCGTAAATCCAAAGTGGCACAGACTTACAGGGACAGGCATCCATGACCCAGCACGAACGTGTCGGTCATCAGCAAGTGGGTCCGGGCTGTAGCACTGGGCTAGCAGGACTCCGGTAAACCGGGCTGTAGCGGGCTAACAGGACTCCGGTACTCAAAGCGTGACATTTCCCCGAAGGGACAGACACAGGAACGAAGAAGGACACATGCCGGCCAGCCTAGGTGTTCCGGAGCAGTAGCAAGCTACCATGGCTCGGTGGAACACTAGGAGACATTTCCCGGTAAGAGAGGCTACTAAAGATAAACAACTAGATAGTCAGATCCCACACATACCAAGCATTTCAATCATACACACATTATGCTCGATATGTGCAAATACAACAAGGCATCACAACATGACTCTATGACACAAGTACTTTATTTAAGGCTCAGGGAGCCATACATAACATACACACAAGTACGGGTCACACGACCCAGCATTCAAGTCATACAGTCATACAAACCAGCAGCGGAAGTAACTTGTCTGGGTACAGACAACTAGTAAAATAAAAGAGGCTTGGAAAGCCTAGCTATACTACGTGGTCCTTCACAAGCTCAGGATCACCACCTGGGCCTTAGCCTACTCATTGATGTCAACGTCTACGAAGAACCCATCAGAAGGGGTTGCAGCGTCTTCTGTAAAAATGTAGATTATAGCAACATGAGTACAAAGGTACTCAACAAGACTTACATCAGATCCTACATACATGCATTTATCAAGAAGGGTTGGTGGAGTTATTGCAGCAAGCCAGCTTTGACTCTTGGCTAAGCTAACCTACGAGACTCCAACTTGAAATGGTTTTGCGCACACGAGTCCACTACTCACCACTTCAATACACTACCGGGGATCCACCTCCGTCTTCCTACGGAAGAGCCATCCTCGGCACTCACACTTATCTTGAGGCTTTTAGTAGTTTCCATTTACTTGTCTATGAACTGTATAGGCAACCAAGTAGTCCTTTACCGCGGACGCGGCTATTCGAATAGATCATGATAACCCTGTAGGGGTGTACTTCTTCATACATGTTTCCACCACTTAGCGTCTGCACACGACATGTGCTCGGCAGACTTCAAGCGAAAACCGACGTGGGTGTAGACCACGACCTACCTAAACACCTAAGTCTCTAGTCCAGGTTTATCGCCTATCCAGGTTCCATCCGCAGGGAGTCCGGCCGAGGTTTCCCATACGGCCCCGAACGATGTGAACAGGGTTTCCGAGATACCTAACGGGTATTCGGTTCACCCGGCCACGTACCTACCGCATCACAGCCCACCCCTACGGTCAGCGCTGTCCACGGCCTCCAGTAGGCTACAAACACCAGAAACTACTTGCAACTCCTGGACAGAGAACTAGGGTGAATAAGAAGTCGAGCGGGGTCATATTTCAGGGCCCAATGCATGGTAGTAGCTGTATCTTAAATCACACATACAGATCTCAGTGCTTAAGGTCGGCTTCAATGAAACAACCCACCATGTACTCCTACATGGCCTCTCATCGATACCTTTACCAAATCGTGTTCACCACATTACTCTCATTACCGACATGATCATTTCACTCTAGTCCATCACCCAGATGAACCAGACCTGACATGACTCTAAGCATAGCAGGCATAGCAAGGTAGGAACAACACATACATATGGCTGAATCAACTCCTACACATGCTAGTGGGTTTCATCTAGTTACTGTGGCAATGACAGGTCATGCAGAGGAAATGGGTTCAACTACCGTAGCACACAGCAGTTTGAAACGCGTTGTCTTAATGCAGTAAAAGAGAGCAGGAGCGAGAACATGGGATTGTATCGATATGATCAAATGGTTGGTTGCTTGCCTGATGGTTCGATGCACTGATACGGTTCTTCGTTAGGGTAATCACGGTACTCCTCGGAGGCAGAACCAACCGCAAAGAACACCGATACACAACTATCACCAAACAATGTGCGACAATATGATGCATGCATGAAACATGGCAATATGAGTGTGTTGGGCTAATGCAACTAGGACCAGAAGGGTTTGAACCAATTTGAACCAAAGATTCAAATTTCAAACTCATACATGGCCCTTTAAAGTGTTTTTCCTTGTTCTGCATTAAACATCAAGTTAACTTGTTTAATCATGCATGAAAATAGTACAGATGGATAGATTGGATTTTTCTGATCATTTTTCATATATAATTTGTCTGATTTGGAGTTATAGAATAAAAGTTATGAATTTTTGAAGTTTAAACTATATTCTGGAATTTCCTATATTAGAATAAATCCAGAAAATCAATTATTGCGTCAGCCTGACGTTAGTGTGACATCAGCAGGTCAACGGGACACGGTCCAGGTCAAACCTGACAGTGGGTCCCGCGTGTCAGTGTGATTAGATTAGTTAAAGTTTAATTAAAACTAAATCTGTTTAATTAATAGGGCTGGGCCCCACCTGTCATTGACTCAGGGGAGTCAACCAGGGCCCACCCGTGGTCAAACCCGGGTCGGCTGCACCGGCGTTTAGCCGCCGGCGAGCCCGACGCGGCGGCGGAAGTGGTTTTTGCCGTTCCGGCAACCAAACGAGCCGCGGAGGCCACCGGAGTGGAGCTGAGGAGGAACCGCAGCTCTTGGTGGAGTCCGTTGGGGTCGGGGTGGCCGGAGTTGGCGCCGGCGACGACTTTGGCGGCCACCGGAGTTCGGCCGAAGTCGAACTTGTCGCTAGGGGGGTCGGTGAGGTGCGGGGAGTAGCTAGTTAGGTGCTACGTGATGCGGTGAGCATGATGGACACCGTGGAGTGGTCGGAGGGTGACCGGGAGCACGTCGGCGACGAGCTCCATGGCGGTGGGTGCGGTTGAGCTCCGGGAGGTTGCTACACGGCTCGGGAGCAAGAAAAGAAGGGAGGGGAAGATGGCTAAGCTCACGGGGAGTGCGACGAAGCCTTTGGTGCAGCCGGGGATGGACCGGAGCGACGACGGCGTTGAAGGGGATCTCCGGCGACGGCGGACTCGGGCGAGGTCGGTGCGGTGGGCTCGGGCGTTGCGAGCGCTCGGGGCTCGGCTTGCTCGATGAAGTGGACAGTGGCAGAGCTCCTGGACACGGCGAGAGGACGCACATGCGGCGGGGAGCGCGGCTACGACGTAGGCACGACGGCGGTGGCGTCGGCCATGGCTGGGGGGCGCGAGGGGGAGGAGCTGGAGAGGAGAGGGGGTGTCTGGGGGGTTCGGGGGAGAGAGGGGGAGCGATCCACAACGTCACCAGGCGAGGAGAGCGGCGAGGCGGCGAGCAGGTGTGTGGCGCGCGCTACGGTCGCCGTCGGGCACCTGCCTGCCTGCCTGGCCGGCAAGCAGCTCGCTGGAGCGGCGCTGGGCTGGGCCGGCAGGTGGGCCGGGGCTGGGCGCCAGGTAAGTTTTTCTAGTTTCTCCTGTTTTCTATTTATTTAATATTTCTGCAACTTTGTTGATTTATTAAAAATACTTAGGCAACTCCTAAAATCACCAAACTACTCCTGGTCCATAGTTGGATTATTTCCAACATGAAACATTTTAGTTTGGAGATATTTGAGCATCTGAATATTTTATATATTTTTAAATGCCCAAATTCAAATATCTATGATTTAATTCAAAGACCCTAAGATGACCTAGGAAAATGTGCATCACTTTTGGCAGAGGTTCTGAACCAAGACAAAATGATGTGCATTTTAGAAGGGCATTTCAGGTTCATTGAAAAAGTTTTTAGTAAACCCTAGTTGGTTTCAGAGGGGGCTGGGGGTTCTGTCATCCCCATTTCAAGTTTCTGATGAAATAATAAACATGATGCAACACTCTAATGCATGACTAGCTAGGGTGTGACAAGGATGAACGAGGGAAGGCCTTATTTGCAAATGTGGAGAGGGGTGTGGGTATCTTTTTGCAAAATTGCCATAGTTTCCTTCCTGTCCGTCAGATATAGATCGGACGGCCTATATTGCAGGATGGCAGGCACACGATCATCACCGACAATGATTTTTATAAGAGTAGGGATAAAAAATAGAGTTGGTGATGATGGTGGGCCTGCCATCCTGCAATGTAGGTCGTCCGATTTATATCTGACGTATAGGAAGGAAAATATGGCAATTTACCCACACTCTTCACCCCATTTGCAGATAAGGCCTTCCCTCGTTCATCCTTTTCTCCCACAAGATCTTGATGTTCCGTGCAACGCACGGGCATCTTGCTAGTAAGAGTAGAAATTAGACATATACCACTTCTCGAATCTTGAAACCAACAACATTCCTCCCTTATCTCATCAAAACCGCAAAAGGAATATATTTTGAGTGAAACATAACATATTTTTAGTGATATACGTATTTCAAAACTAGAATTTTTTTCTATCAAATCGATGAATATGTATTAATCTACTTTGATCGTGTCGCAACGCATTGGCACATTGCTAGTAGTTATTATAATTTTTTGGACACTAGACAAACGGTGGAGTACATATACGAAGAGAAGAGGCGCACGCACGCAGTCGGCCTCTCGCTGTCTCGCACACATGAGTGTTACGTAAAGGCGACGTTAACAAATAAACCCTAAAACCCTAGGTGCACGATTGCTGCATTCACGGGTACCGGGTACGTGGTGGAGCACCTTTGTAGGAGTTGATGGTCGGGACCACAGGTGAACGACTTGGAGCGCGGTGGCTCGCCAGTTGCCACAGATCGAGTAGCCACGTTTAAAATATCATTTTTTAGCGGGGTTAAGAGTTTCGATTTTCATTGGCATGTTATAAGTAGTAAGTAGTTTTTAGAACGATTGGTATGGAGCGAAAATGGAATTCATAGTACTACGTACCTCCTTGGCGTATGGTTGTATGGGTTTATGTTGCGAGATGTTGAACCTGGTAGTTCTAGGGAAAATACTTTGGTTTAGATTTAGATGCTGGTTTTCAGTAATCAGAAGGGGAAACCCTTCTTTGATTAAAAAAAACTACTACCTCCGTTCTGGTATACTAGTCCCCATTGTACTTTGGGTCAAAGTTTGTCCACGAATTTTACTTGTAAAATGTGAATGGAAAACGAGATTTTGTTATACCCAAACAAAAAAGGATTGGAGGGAGTGATTGCTCTGACACGGACGCGACCTCTCATAGCGCAGGCATTGAACCGGCACGCCGGCCAAGAGGGACGCACTCGCTGCAGGCCCGAATGAGCACGCCTCCTCGCCGCGTGCAACCAGCTTAAGATTGCCCCGCCTGTCTTCATTGAATCCGTGCGTGTGCCGGCAACACGTCCTTCCGCGAGCCGACAGGCATTTTAGAACAGAAAAATGACTAAAATATAATTAATTTACGCATGGTCTTGACTTGTTGTGCTCGCACTGGTAGCAGGAACTAGTAGAGGTTTTTCTTTATTTATAACTCTCCTCACATTTTTTTGGCTTTGAAGTGAATCATAGTTGTGGACATTATGTATGAATGTGCAGATATCTGTGAACATGAGTTTGATGTGGAAGTTGAACTTGGAATGTCGGGCTTGCGCGTGAACTATACCATGTCCAATGCTTCGTCAGTTATTGTTTGGAATGTAATTGCCGTTATTACATGACCCGAAAAAAACATTTTGTGCCACATCAGTAGATGCACAGACATCACAACAGGCATGCTGACTGGATAAACATTTGAACCTAGCTATTATGAAGGAAATTTTCTATTGACAACGGTTTTAGATAGCAGGAGACGCCTAGCCTGCTCTGCCTCTGCTAGCTTATTTCTGGCTTCTTCCATCTCTTCTTTGGCTTGGGTGAAGAGAGCATCTGATTGCTCTTTTCGCTTCTTCACGAACTCAGCTACATTCTCAAGGGCTGTTGCATGCTTTCTTTTAGCCTTTACTAATGCCACGAGGACACGAACAGCTGATGAATCCACCTGGCTTGTATGTAATCCAGCATTGTCTGGGAATTTGCACCTTGTGTCTAATCCAGCATCATTAGGGAACTGGCACCTTGTGTGTAATCCAGCCTCATTTTGGAAACATGATCTCGAGGTTGACCATACTTCCTTCCTCGCAGGAACTGCATCCTAACATGAAGTTACTTCTTTTTTAGATCAATACTCAGAGAAACCTAGATCCATTTAGTAGAAGCCAGATAAACAGAACTCGGAGAAGTGAATTCAAAAGCAAAAGAAATATAAAAACAGACTACAAGGTGAGAACACCCACTTCCTACATCAAGTTAAAAACGAAAGCATTAGGACGATTAAGACTCTTCTTATTACACATCGAAGAACACCACGCTTAAGAGAAACAGAAACTAAAACATATACACATCGAAGAACACGAGGCTAAACGAAAGTAATTGAAAGGGTGTTACTTACCAAAGCTCGTTTTACAGGTTCGGTGCAGCTCCTCTTTAACTTGCCATGCTCCTTGAAGATGTCCCGAATATCCCGTTTTTGGTCTTCATTGCTCCTCTGCATGTTCACACTCGTGGTTTTAAAATCTCAAAATGGCAAGAAAAATACTACTAGTAATACTCGCGCATCTTGTGGGCAACATTAAAGCACTCGTCTGCCATGTTAGAGCATCTCCAACAGAATCGCAACGCGCGGCGCTTTAAAAAAGCGTTTACAGTGCTGAGATCGAGAAGTAGATACTAGAGAGTAGAGGATAGTTCTCAGCACAGATAGATAAAAAAAGATAATTGAACTACTCCTCGTCGTCGGACTCCTCCTCGGTGATGTCCTCCTCCGACGTCTGACAGTAGGAGTGAAGATAGCGATCATCGTCGGATTCCCAGGGCGACGCTGCTCCTAGCCTCATGTTGAATTGAGCGTCCGCTTTTCGCCTACGCTTGTCCTCGCGATAGGCGGCTCGCTCCGCCCTCCTATTATCCCTCTCCGCCCTCCTTTGCGCGTAGAACTCGCGCTCGTTGATGATGTCATGCGGGAAGTGTTGGCGCCACATCGCCATGGCTTCCTCGTCCATCTCGGCGATGCCGAGACGGTGCTCCTGCCTCCGGTGTCGCGACGATCCTCGTCGGTGCTAAGCCGTGGCAGAGGCGCGAGCTCCTCCGCCCGCTCCCGCGTCGGCACATTGGGGAAGTTCAATGTTCTATGAGGCCACCGGAGGCGCCACGCCGCTGCATCGTACGCGCAGGCGGCCTCATTGGCGGTGTCGAAATTGCCGAGGCCGAGGCGCATCCCGCGGAACCGGATCTCGGCGGAGAAGCCGCCGGAGGGGCGTGGGCGGACGCCGCGGTATCCCCAAGTTTCCCGGCGATGCGGCGGCATGGTGGCGCGGCGGTGGCGAGGCGAAAAAGAGCGGGGAGAGAGCGGTGGCGAGGCACAGAGCGGTGGCAAGGCACAGAGCGGTGGGAGGGCATTGGATTTTATAAAGTGTGCCGGACGCCGCGCGCTAAAACTAGCGCACGCCCGACTGTTTTTTCCCCCGCGCGCACGATCCTTTCCCGACATCTCTTCTATCTCTACTCTCTTCTCTACGGTTATATTTATTTAATATTTAATATTTAATACTTATCTCTACTTCCTTTATTGTCTACTTTTTTTCTCTATACTTTTTTTCTTGCAATATAGGCCGTCCGATTTATATCTGACAGATAGGAAGGAAACAAATGGGTATTTTGCAAAAAGATACCCATACCCCTCTCCAGATTTGCAAATAAGGCCTTCCCTCGTTCATCCTTTTCTCCCACAAGATAAACTACTCATCCAAATGCATCTTGATGCGTGCAACACATGGGCATCTTGCTAGTTCTAAAAACCTTTCCATCATTTGCCACACTACTGGTTGCAGATGAAAAACCTACCCAAGCACAGCGCGATACAGGAGCGACGCACAATTACAAGCTGATATTCTGTTGGACAATGGAGGATATAACCAATTACTTTTACGGGAACAATAGCACCCAGGAAAATTGAAGGGTAGGTATGAACAAAATTGGAACTGCACATGTACTGCTAAGTGATTCAATACATAGATTACCAATCAAGGAGGAGAACGATGGTGGCGGCGGCCTTTGTGAGTCATGGTCGGCAACGGGAGTCAGTTCATTGTCCACGACGGTGGTACTTCTGCGCTTGGCGTCGGCTTCCGGGAAGCAGATCCGAGACCATGGAAGATGATGCCGGGGAAGAGGCTCCGTCTACGACGACGACAGTGGACCGGCTCCAGTGCGGCGTACGAGGTCATCAATGAGGCAGATGCGCTGCAGTGGACGAGTGCGCTGATGTAAAGGGGAGGAGCATGAAGGCAGTGGTGCCGTGGAGAAGTCTATTTTGCGGTGGGGATAGAAAATGGGGAGTATTCAGGTGTACTACTCTGGGTGCCGGGGTGGGGTTGGCTGGGTAGGGTGAACCTGAAGTTATGAAAACAGCCCCCTACCAAGCATCGTCCGTAGGCCTGTTCCGAAGGCTATGATGGTAACTTCCCACTGCTCGAATCAGGGTCGCGGGAGATTTTCCCGCCGACCTCAAAATTTTTTGACACTGGACTCCCCGTGTGGCGTGTTGAGTGATTCAGCTAAGCAACTAGCGAGTAGTAGTAGTAAACTCTGCATATTAGGTTTGACCGAAGTCAAACTTCCTAAAGTTTGACCAAGTTTATATAAAAATATAAACATTTACCATAACAAATATGTATGATGTGGAAGTACATTCAATAATGAATCTAATGGTATATATTTGTTATTGTATATGTTAATATTTTTTGTTATAAGCTTTCTGAGAGTTTACAAAACTTGACTTTGACCAATTCTAATACGCGGACTTAAATAAAAACAGAGGGAGTACACATTTGTTTTCTTTGTTTGTAGTGAACTAATCATTTGTTGAAATTGTGAAATAAATATATCAGGCTATTGACTTCGAATGTAATGGTCTATACAATTCAATAGTTACAATCATTGTCGAATCCCAAGATGTATACAAGGTCTATAGTACTTCACAACATGCTCAAACTCACATAATCCCAGTCAAATGAGAATCTAAATGCATTTCATAGTTATTACTTTGTAGGATGCAACAAAAACAACCAAAACTCTACATCAGCCATTATAGAAGCAACATTTTGACATATCCCATTGTGTGAATGAAACATGCAGAGAGAGCTTTTGAAGATGGAGCAGATAGGGTGGGAAAGATTGTATGTATGTGGACGAGAGAGTAGGAGACAATCCTAACGAGACAGAGAGAGAGAGAGAAAGAGAAAGAGAGAGGAAGAAGTTAGGTCTGTGAGAAAGATGGAGACATGTAATATACGTGAGATGCGTGTGCATCTGGATTGTGTATACGTGGAAGGAGAAGAGACAACATGTTTGATGAGAGAGCTGGAAAAACATGGACGAGAGGGGAAGGATCTCATGGGTTGAGGGATTGACAATTTTGTGCGGGGGAGAGAGGGATTGGTAATTTTGTGCAAGAGAGAGAGAGAGGGTGGGGGGAGGAGTCAGTCAGCCGTCATCACATCACCCTGCTTCCAAATGACCCCGCATTCTCTAGCGCGGTGTGGTCGCCGTCTTCGATCTGCTCGATGCCCTCTTTGAAGATTGAGGTGTTGTGCATGTTGGGGTGCAAAGAAGCACAAGCGAGAGTGGTCGCCGTATAACCTTGGATGGGGATGAATTGTGTGCTCGAGGGAGTGAGTGTGTGTTGTGTTGCGCGTGCGCACGCGTGTGTGTGTGTCAGATATTGAGCGAAAACAAACCTAAGGAGAGAAATGGGTATTCACGAAGATATTGTGCGGGCCTTGAGGTGGGCAGGGGTCGAGTGAGGGTGTCGAAATGTGCGCGTTGATGCATATTGCATGCGATCGTGCGAGGGACGGACGAATCGAGAGAGATGGTTGTTGTGTTACGAATGCTCCTCTCTCTCTGTCTCTCTCTCTCTCACACACACACACATACACACACACACAAGTAAACTAGAAGACTGTTCTCTCATGTATACACAACGTATCGGCATCTGCCTATGTCTCACTCATGCATGATCATTTTCACATTCACACCTCTCTATGTCTGTATCACACGCACACCGTCTCCACCTTGCCCTTCCGCCACAACACACATATGGACACATACACACGTTCTCTCTCAGTCACACACCCAAAATAAGTATTAAAAAACTAGGGCGCACCTAAAACGTCCAAATCCAAATAAACACAAACTAGAGCAAAATTTAAATATATGGAAATATTGCAGCGTCAAGAACTTTCCGAGGAAAAAAAGTTGAGTAATATTCGAGGATTGTTTTCACACACACAAAAAGGTTCGGTGGATGTCCCTCGAGCGCGACATGGTGACGCTCCGTTCGATCGACCGCACGGCCGTGGTTCACGCGCTTGCACAGGATTCCGTATCATGGTTGTGGTACTAACTTCAATTTTTTAAAATAAAAGTGCTGCCTAAGTCTAATGTTTATGTGTACTAGTACGGTTTTCTTTTAAGTTTGACCAACCTTATATAAAACTAAAGTAAGCTCCCATATGTGCACTTATCAATATGCCGCCGCCGCCGTTGTGCACGCCGGTGCCCGCCTGCTCCGGCCAACAATTTCTCGCCCATCACCGCCGTGTCGCCGCCATCCCTGTGCCATGAAGCCGAAGGCTCGCCCGCTCATGTCGTCTGCAGTCCCTCCTCGCCATGCCGCCGCGCTGCCAAGAACGGGAGCAACTGGTGGAGCCGCATCTATGCACACAGCATACGAAGAGGAGGACGAGCGCGTGCTCCAGCACGCCGGCGAGGAGGAACTAGCGTGTCATTGTCGTCTCCGCCCGTGCAGAGGAGGCGCGCATGGTGGCTGTCGCGGCGGAAGCCGGTCACGCGCGCGTTGAGCCCACAAACCGGGTGCGGACGCGGAATCTACCTTCAAGACCTTGAATGCCACGTGGATCCTGCAATCTCAAGGAGCAATTTGGGTCAGTCGACTCATGTGAGCCGTTTGATGCAACATGGATGGCTAGAAGGGCTTCTTCCACCTCTTCTGCTGTCTTCTTCCTTTGCTCCGTCGAACTTCTTTCACAAACCGACTAAACCAAATTATACTACTAGTACGAACGTATTAAGTACAGTAGGAACACGAAGATACAAGCAGTAGTACCAACTACAAGAAGAACAATAGTAAGACATAGTACTAGTACTACTCTACGTACTAAAGAGTTCAAATAACGAGAAAGAACATAAAGATAGTTCTGCTGGGGCCTCAGCACAACACACCCTTGAAAATAAACTAACCAACTAGTCCGCTTGACACTGCAGTAGAACCAGCATGAGCGACGACACTGCCACCTACTCGGAGTCCGAGTCCACGTCCTCGACTTCGTCCTTGTCCCTCTTCGTCTTCCTCTTCGCCGACGCTTCTTTGCTTGAACCGGACACTGGGCTCTGCTTCTTCATCCAACCCATGTAGATATTTAAACAAAGTTAGGCATCCATTGCTGCATACATGATGTGATCTTCATCTAATGTCTTCGACTCCCATGCATGATGAAACTTGTGATGAGGTTTCTTCAGTTATCGTACGAAGGATCAATCATGGCTGCTGCCAGGGTCAGCACTGAAGGTTGAGAGGAGGACAACAGGCTTGCCTTCTAGAGATCGAAGGGCTGGCCTACAATGAGACATATCCGACGCAGGACATTCCTGTCATTCTTAAAGCCTATAGTAACGAATTTCACTCTTTTGTCCTTGAGGAAGTTCTTAAAATCCTGGCACTCAACGTCGGCATGGCATATGTGGTAGACCAAGAAAACATTATGTATGCAAACCTGGATCACGGCGGGCTTCTTCCTCTCTTCATCCTTTTGATCCTTCTCTCGTCCCAGGACTGTGGTGTACTCAACATCTAGCCCAGCCACCCACTCATCTGTTGAACTGTTGAACATGTGTAGGAAGCGAGCAAGCCATGCTTTCACCGTCGCGGATCCACGTGTGTAGATGACGATGAACTGATCGCCGGTGATGGCTCTGACCTGGTACTCAGCGGCGACCATGGAGATTTGGGAGGCCATGGATATTGGAGGAGGGTTAGGAGAAGTTGAACTGTTGTACCCCGCAAAAACTGGGAGCGAACTAATGTGAAAGGACGGGATGACTGGGAGCGAACTGTTGTGAGGTAGACGTCGGTGTCAAAATCGGCGGATCTCGGGTAGGGGGTCCCGATCTGTGCGTCTTAGGCTGATGGTAATAGGAAGCAAGGGACACAATGTTTACCCAGGTTTGGGCCCTCTCAATGGAGGTAAAACCCTACTTCCTGCTTGATTAATATTGACGATATGAGTAGTACAAGAGTAGATCTACCACGAGATCGTAGAGGGTAAACCCTAGGAGCTACCCTATGATGATTATGATTGTAATTGTGATCGGCCTTCTAAGGACCAACCTCTCCGGTTTATATAGACACCAGAGAGGGCTAGGGTTTACATGGAGTTGGTTACAAGGAAGGAAGCACAATATCCGAATCGCCAAGCTTGTCTTCCACGCAAAGGAGAGTCCCATCCGGACACGGGACGAAGTCTTGAGTCTTGTACCTTCACGCTTCAATAGTCCAGCCAATGTATATAGTCCGGCCGTCCGGATACCCCCAAATCTAGGACTCCCTCAGTAGCCCCTGAACTAGGCTTCAATGACGATGAGTCCGGCGCACAGTCTTGTCTTCGGCATTGCAAGGTGGGTTCCTCCTCCGAATACTCCAAGGTGATTATCGAACACTTAGACCATGTCCGGATCTGTGAGATGATCTTCACATTCCATTGTAGGGAACATAGCATAAATTTGATCTGCTGGCAATGTTCGTACGTCGTGCCCTTGCATCATGGCATGGTCCAACATGAACCGGCATTTCTCGCCTCACCTCAACTCGCGTTGCGAGGCGGTTTTATTGGCACGTCCTGCCAAAGCAGGGATCGTGTTCCTCTTATTACGGGATCTTCCATCAATATGGGTGTGTGTAACCCCACGATGACCGTTGGTATGACTCCGTGTGTTTTTAGATAAGCCTCAAGCGGTCATGCTGAGGACTCTTGATATTCACCCCCTTTATAAGGGGGCCGAGGCCTATGCCTCCTTTCCACCTCCTTTGCGCCTACTCGCACCTCGAGTTCTAACACCCAAGACCTAAGCTCCAGCACCCCAGATCCTCTAATATGTCCGGATCCAACCCTCAAGGCTGGTGGGTGGCCTCCTCGATCCAAGAGGAGGATATTGCGAGGCTTAGGGAGGTCGGATATCTGACCGCCGACATCCAGCACCGGCTTCCTGCTCCTGGGCAGGTCATGCCTACGCTGGAGCCCAATGAGAGCGTCGTGTTTGTTCCTCACTTCCTCCACGGCTTGGGCCCCACCCTCGATCCCTTTGTGAGGGGGCTCATGTTCTATTACGGGTTGGATTTTCATGATCTAGCTCCAGACGCTATCCTCCATATCTCGTCATTCATCATTGTATGCGAGGCCTTTCTCCACGTCACTCCACACTTCGGCTTATGGCTCAAGACCTTTAATGTGAAGCCGAAGATGATCGAAGGGCGACATGTGGAGTGCGGAGGTGCCATAATAAGCAGGAACGCCGATGCCCCATGGCCAGAGGGTTCTTTCCCATAAGTATCCGATGTATGGTAGCGGAGGTGGTTTTATGCCACAGCTCCCAGAGGCACAAAGTGCGTAGCCGCCCCCGAGTTCCGCTCGGGCCCTCCGTCACAACTAGCGTCTTGGACCGATGTAGGACGGAATTGGGGGCCCGCTGGCAATGTACCAGTGCTACAGAATCGCATCCCGGGGATTCTTGAGACGGACATTAATCTTGTCAGCATAATTCAAGTGATGTTAATCCGACGGATGTTGCCATGCCAACGTCGGCCTCTCCGGATGTGGGAGTTCAATCCAGAGGGTCCGCGGACTGTTAAGCACTTCTTCGGTTTGAAGCTCAAAGGGATGTGCAAATTATTCTTCGGACCACAAGTAGAATGTCCGGACACCATCGAGGATGCGTGCCTAAGCTGCAATCGCCTAGATACCCAAGTAAGTAGCCTTGATACCGGACACTATGTTTTATATTTGCCATAGTTGTTATTCTGAAAATCATCCGTGGCCAGGAATGGCTCAGCAAGGCGGAGAGAATCAGGTGTCCGGCGCCACTTCCTGAAGGCTCGCTGAGGGAGTCCTGGACTAGGGGGTGTCTGGACAGCCGGACTATCATCGTCCACCGGACTCCAAGACTACGAAGATACAAGATTGAAGACTCGTCCCGTGTCCGGATGGGACTTTCCTTGGCGTGGAAGGCAAGCTTGGCGATACGGATATGTAGATCTCCTACCATTGTAACCGACTCTGTGTAACCCTAGCCTCCTCCGGTGTCTATATAAACCGGAGGGCTTTAGTCCGTAGGACACAACATACACTACAACAATCATACCATAGGCTAGCTTTAGGGTTTAGCCTCCTTGATCTCGTGGTAGATCCACTCTTGTACTGCCCATATCATCAATATTAATCAAGCAGGACGTAGGGTTTTACCTCCATCAAGAGGGCCCGAACCTGGGTAAAAACATCGTGTCCCTCGTTCCTGTTACCATCCGCCTAGACGCACAGTTCGGGACCCCCTACCCGAGATCCGCCGGTTTTGACACCGACATTGGTGCTTTGATTGAGAGTTCCTCTGTGTCGTCATCGATAGGCTTGATGGCATCTTCAACCAGTAGCGCTGTCCTGGATGAGACTTTTCTCCCCGGACAGATCTTCGTGTTCGGCGGCTTCGCACTGCGGGCTAATTCGCTTGGCCATCTGGAGCAGATCGAAAGCTACGCCCCTAGCCGTCAGGTCAGATTCGGAAGCCTAAACTTCACGGCCGATGTTCGCGGAGACTTGATCTTTGACGGACTCGAGCCACAGCCGAGCGCGCCGCACTGTTACGATGGGCATGATCTAGCTCTGCCGCCGAACAGTGCCTTGGTGGCTGCGCATGAATCCGCTTCGGCCGTCAGTCCGGAGCCGATCGCCCAGATCGAGGATCGGTGGGTAGACGCCGCCTCAGGGGCTTCAACTTCCACGGTGATGGAGCCGAACATTAATCTTGTCCCCCGCAAAACTCGCGATTCCGAGGTGCCGGACTCCTTGGCGGACTCTGAACCTCCCGCACCCCTGCCAATCGATTCAGATTGGGCACCGGTTATGGAATTCATCGCCGTGGACATCTTCCAACACTCGCCCTTTGGCGACATCCTAAATTCGCTAAAAAATCTCTCGTTATCGGGAGAGTCCTGGCCGGACCATGGCCAGGACGGTTGGGATACGGACGAGAAGAAATTCAGAGCCCACCCACCACCCATTTTGTAGCCACTGTCGACGATCTAACCGACATGCTAAACTACGACTCCGACGACATCGACGAACTAGACGACGATGCCAGAGACGAACAAGAAACAGAGCCTGTAAGGCATAGGAGGACCACTCCGTCACATGACATATACATGGTGGATACCCCAAAAGAGAGCGGTAACGAGGACCAACGGGCCGCGGCAGAGGATAACCCCGCCGATAAACAACCAAAACGGCGGCGCAGACGCCGCCCTAAATCCTGCCTCGACAATAACAACGCTCCTGAGGAGCCCGCAATAAAGCAGGGCTCACAAGCGGACAACGAATATGCAGATAAGCAACCGTCCGAACATGACGAGTCAGATAATCAGTCCAGGCCTGGCGAAAACAACAGTCCGGACGATCTCAGGCCGGACACACCGCCGGAGAGCAAAAATATTCGGAAAAGACTCGTCAACACTGCAAGAAGCCTGAAGAAAGAAAAGCAGAAGCTCAAAACAGCGGAAGACACACTCAGAATGAGATGGAGCAAAGTACTCAAGACCACGGACAAATACGGCAATGGTCACCAATCAAAGAGCTACCCGAAGCGCAAGCTGCTACCAGAATTCGACGAAGAAGCCATCTAGCCTCCACCGTCAAGAAATAAAAAGGCTGCCTGGTTGGATAGACGGCCAGATGATAGGCCACATTCTGAAAGCGGCACCGCACATAAGGAACCTGGAAAGACAGATAGCCCACCCAGGTCCATCTACGGGCCAAAGAAGAAGGCCCCAGGAAGCAAGGCAACACGTCAAGTGTCCGAAGACAGTGGCGCACCCAAATATAGGGGTGCCGCACACCCACTATGTTTCACCGATGAGGTGCTGGATCATGAATTCCCAGCAGGATTCAAACCCATAAACATAGAAGCCTACGATGGAACAACAGACCCTGGAGTCTGGATAGAAGATTACATACTACACATACACATGGCCAGAGGAGATGATCTCCACGCCATAAAATACCTACCCCACAAGCTCAAAGGGCCAGCCCGTCATTGGCTTAAAAGCCTCCCAGAAAACACTGTAGGAAGCTGGGAAGAGCTCGAGGAAGCGTTTAGAGCAAATTTTCAAGGGACCTATGTCCGCCCCCCGAATGCAGATGATTTAAGTCATATAACTCAACAGCCCGGAGAGTCAACGCGCAAATTCTGGAACAGGTTCCTCACCAAAAAGAACCAAATAGTCGACTGTCCGGACGCCGAAGCCTTAGCAGCTTTCAAACACAATGTCCGGGACGAATGGCTTGCCAGACACCTCGGCCTAGAAAAACCAAGGACAATGCCCGCACTAACAAGTCTCATGACCCGCTTCTGTGCGGGAGAGGACAGCTGGCTAGCGAAATGCAGCACCAGCGACCCAAGTACATCCGAGATAAGAGATGGAAACGGAAAATCGCGGCGCAGAAAAGAGCAGCGCCGGAATAAAGCGAAAAGCCCAAAGAGCACGGCAGTCAACGCCGGATTCAAAAGCTCGCAGCCAAACAGCAAAACATCGCCTCTTAAAGACGACGGCGACGAACTGTCCAACTTAAACAAGATTTTGGGTCGGATATGTCAAATCCACAGCACCCCCGGAAGGCCTGCAAACCACACCCATCGAGATTGTTGGGTTTTTAAACAGTCCGGCCGATTAAACGCTGAATACAAGGGGCTCGACGCGTCAAGCGAAGACGATAAACCCCGCCAGCAGAGCACCGGAAAACAAAAACTTTCCCACAAAGGGTCAAAGCAGTGAATTCACTTCATGTGATAATATGGAAAAATAGTGCGGCACTTCCTAAAAAAGAGCTTCGCACGGACAAACCCAGCAGACCACAGAGATTGGATATCAAAACCAATCACTTTCGACCATCTGGACTTTTCCAGCAGCGTTCGAAACGCGGGACGGACTCCCCTGATATTGAATCCCATAATAGACGGAGGCAGCGAATTAAACCTGCTGTATTCACACACAACCCGTCAGATGGGGATAGACCCTACAAAAATCCGACACAGCCGCACTCCCTTCAAAGGAGTGACGCCAGGCCCCTACGCCAAGTGCACATGCTCCATATTATTAGATGTCGTGTTCGGATCACCGAATAACTCTCGGCGCGAAAAACTAATTTTTCACATCGTCCCATTTGAAAGTGAATATCAAGCACTCTTGGGACGGAAGGCTTTTGTCCGTTTCAATGCCATACCGCATTACGCGTCTTTTACGCTCAAGATGCCCGGTCCGCGTGGCACCATTTTAGTGCGAGGGTCACTCAAAGACCCCGGACTCGGATAGACGAGTCCGGCTTCAGCAGGCTAGGGGTTCCCTAGCCGCACACCCCTTCGCAGGGGGCTGCGCACACAAACAATCACGGGTTCAAATAAACCCCGCTTTATTTATTTATATTTCTTCTTTCACACATACGCTTTTCGCACAAATTGTTTTCAAACTGAACATTCCTCTCCTTTTACAGATGAACAACGTGCATACCCGTCCAGGATAACGGCGCAACGGAGACACAGGCGCAGACGTGCAGTAGGGACCCGTTGTGAGGATTCTTTTCAGATTAAGACCCTGCGTAAACCTTTTTTACTGTCTCTTGTTGTTATTCTCCCTCGGCTTTCTTCCTATAGCCAATGCGGAGCCTGACGTTTTGGCATCGGCCGCGTCAGAAGACTACGCCCGTACCTGGACACAAGGGGCTTAGGGCGTCGTTCTGCCCATTATAATAAAGACCGGACACCTTTGGGAGTGTTCGGCGTCTCGAGTTAGGCATTATATGCATCAGCTCTGAATCATGTCTTTGGTCAAATGTTGGGTTTGCCCAGCTCCTGTGTTTTGCTGCCTTACGTTCCGTATCATCGGCTAATGCGGCACCAGGAGAACTACTGCGATTGTGCCCCAGTTCGGCTGGGCGAGCACCTCAGTAGAGAAAGCCGAAAACTGACTGTCATGATATAGCGAGAGTCTGGTCAACCACTCGATCGACCACCGGAATGTTTAGAATTCCCCGCTTTGACGAAGGACCGTTTCCCGGTCAGGCACACACGCGCCCCGAATTCGGAGAAGTGCGGTGCCCTAAGGGGCTATATCGTAGCCCCACCCTCGAGCTCCACAGGCTAAGTGAAAGTGATAAAGCATTATAGTCCGGATTGCCTCGTTTGCTACGCTACCACCTCCTTAACAGGACCGAGACGTCGGATTAATTGTGAAAAGGCGCTATTTTTGCGAACACCCTCGCACCTTGTGCGTGGGGGCTGAAGCCGAAGACTGCAATCTTTCAGGTTATACAAATGTATACGTAAACGGCCGCATAGGAGAAGTTTCATTACTTGGGACGCACAAGTATAAAAAGCAGCCATAGTATAATCATTGTTTTTACAAGCTAAAAAATGTTCATTTGAACGTGACATTTTTTGAGCACTGCGACTCTATAACACGAGCACCACGCATAACTTCGCCGAAATAGTGCTCAGCGGGGAGCCGGTTTTCATCCGATCCCTGGGCGGCAATAGCGGTGGCATCCAATGCGCCTTCACGCGGGCAAGAGCCATTCGCGCGCCCTCGATGCAGGCCGACCGCTTCATCTCCTTGATATGCGGCACCGCCCCAAGGAATTGCTGCAGTAAGCCGAAGTAGCTCGTCGCCTTGGGCCTTTCCGGCCAGACATGAGCCACGACGTCAGTCATGGCAAGTCCGGACAACCTATTTAGCTCGGCCCATTTGGCCAACCGGTCGGTCAACGGAAGTGAGCGATCCGGACTATGGAATTGAGACCAAAATAGCTCTTCCGTCTCGTGATCCTTCTGGCTCCGGAAGTGCGTAACGGCATCCGCCGCACTTGCCGCTAAGTCCATATACGGATCCTCCGGACTCCACAGCCGATCAAATTGAGCATACTTTTGATCCATAAACCGGCGACGCAGCAGATAAGGCTTGCCAGCCACGATATCTCCGGCCTCGCGCAGCTCCTCCTTCATGGCTCGCATTGCAGATCGGGCATCCTTGGCTTCGGCGGTGGCCTTCCTCAGGTCTTCCCGCTTCGATAAACGCTCCTTTTCAAGAGCCTCATTGCGGTCGGCAGCATCCTTCACCTTCACAGCCAATTCGGCAACCTCTTCCCTGCTTAGGCAGTGCGCAGCCTTTTCGGCTTTCAATTCCTCGGCCGCCCTCGAGGCAGCCGCGTCACTCCTTCGGGCTTGCTCCTTAGCTTGGGCAAGTTCGGCCTGAAGGCTCTCCACAGCAGCAGCACCGTCTGTACAACAGCATATAATTTATCGAGAAGTGGGCTTTGACCTCCTTAATAAAGCGACTGCGGAGAACTAATTTACCTTGCGACTCGTCAAGTCGTCGGTTAACGAGCGCTATGTCCGCATCCGCCACGTCAAGTTGCCGCATTAACTCGGCAACTCCACTAGTCCGGCTATCCCTCGGACTATCCGCCACCTGCATAGGAATGGCGACATTAATTATCTAAGATTTTGATCCTCGGCATGCTGTCGTCTTCGACAACCTACCGAGTCTCGGGGGCTACTATCTATACAGGGTGCATTTTTCATATGCAAAACTGTTAATAAACAAAGAGATGCGTTATTTTCGCGTACCTCAAACCCCGCCAGCAAGCTCATAGCGGCATTGCGCAATCCGCTCTCGGCGGACGAAATCCTTCCAATCACCACACGCATCAACGCACGGTGATCTTCTGAGATGGACGCCCTCTCAAACAGATTCTTCAGTTCTCCCGGCCGAATACTAGTGGGTGCCGAACTCTCTGGCCCCTTCGGACTCGGGGATACCCTCCGCAACGATACTTCAGGCTCGCCCGCCTTATCTGACGGCGCAGCAAACGGAGGCGTTTCGCTCTCCATCATCTCCGGAAGAAGGTCCCCCGAAGATGAACTCATCTGAGAAGGCCGCAGATCCGAACTACAAGATAAATGTTTCGGTTACCCACAAAAGCACAAATGGAGGTATTTCCTTACTAATTGTCTCCCCCTTTTTTTTATATACTTATGGCTCGCCGGAGGGCTGATCCTTTGGCAGCGATTGTGCGTCCGGATCTTCCCCGGACACCGGACCCTCCAGCGAAGATCTCTTCCCCCGCTTAGGGGCTTTGGCCTCCGGATCTTCGGAGGCGGTCCTCTTATCCCCTGGAAGGAGGGGTTCTTTCCCCTCTCTTGGGACGCCCCTCGGGGCGAAATAATAGCTCCTTTATTTTCCCCATCGCCCCCTTCCGTGGGCGCAACCTCCAACATTCTGACCAGCACGGGCTCCAGTGCGGTCTCTGGGAGGGGGGCCGGACACCTTATCAGCCTCGATTGCGCTACCCACTCCTGTGAAGAGCAATGGGTCAGGAGGCGAACTCTAGAAAAGAAGATAAACAGAGCGTCCGGACTGTGAGCTATTTACCTGGGTATCCGGGCGATCGCGGCTTAGGCCTGCATCCTCGGCCGACTCCGAGCACGCTACCTGCGGCCCGAAGAACAACTTGTACATCTCCACGGGTGTCTCACCCATGAAGTGTTGGAGAATCCGAGGTCCCTTCGGGTTGAATTCCCATAGACGGAGAGGACGGCGTTTGCAGGGCAGAAGGTGCCTGATTAGCATAACCTGCATCAATACAATCAGATTGATCTCCCTCGTCTGGAGATCTCGAATCCGGCCCTGCAATAGGGGCACGTCTTCGGACGGCCCCCAGTTGAGCCCTTGGTTGACCCATGACATCAGTCGACGTGGAGGTCCTGGGCGGAATGGAGGCGGTGGCTTTTGTTTGCTACCCTTCGGAGCGGTGATGTAAAACCACTCCTGCTGCCACAACCCGAGCTCCTCTTGGAAGGAACCCTCGGGCCACGGGGCATCGGCCTTTTTGCTTATGGCCACCCCACCGCACTCCGCTTGACGCTCCCCGATCATCTTCGGCTCCACATTGAAGGTCTTCAGCCACAGGCCGAAGTGGGGAGTGATGCGGAGGAAGGCTTCGCAGATGATAATGAATGCGGAGATATGGAGGATAGACTCCGGAGCCAAGTTGTGAAAATCCAGCCCGTAGTAGAACATGAGCCCTCTCACGAAGGGGTCCGTCGGGAAGCCTAAGCCCCGAGTGAGGTGGGACACGAAGACAACGAACTCACCGGGCTCAGGGGCAGGCACGGCCTGCCCTTGGGTGGGCAACCTGTGCGAAATCTCGTAGGCCAGGTACTTGGCCTCACGTAACTTTAATATGTCCTCCTCTATGATGGAGGAGGGCACCCACTGGCCCTGGAGGTCGGAGCTGGACATGACTGAGAATCCGAAGCGCTCGAATCTGAAGCTCTGGGTGTTGGAACTGGGAGCGAGGAGAAGATTCAATGCGAGATTGAAGAAACAAGGACAGGCCTTGGTCCTCTTATAAAGGGGGAAAAATACCAAGAGCCGTCTCCGTGCCCGTTCGGGATTCACCTTCGATAGAGGAGGCATGGCGACGGGAACGGTTGGGTTACCCACGAACGTATTGATGAGAATCCCGGAATAAGGGGAACACGATCTCTGCTTCGACAAGACGTGCCAAGGAAACCGCTTCGCTAAACGTGCTGAGGTGGTACGAAGTAAAAAACGATTCAAATAATGGCTTGGTAGCGGTGTGATGTCACGCCGCATAATACGTCAGCAGATTGAACTAGTGTATATTTTATTCTCTCTACGGTGGAATGTGGAATTTATTTTGCAGAGCCGGACACTATCCTGGTGTTCACGATCTTCTCTGGATTATTCAATGAAGGAACCTGCCTTGCAATGCCGAACATTATGCACGCCGGACTTATCGTCATTGAAGCCTGGTTCAGGGGCTACGGAGGGAGTCCTAGACTAGGGGGTGTCCGGACAGCCGGACTATCATCGTCCGCCGGACTCCAAGACTACGAAGATATAAGATTGAAGACTCGTCCCGTGTCCGGATGGGACTTTCCTTGGCGTGGAAGGCAAGCTTGGCGATACGGATATGTAGATCTCCTACCATTGTAACCGACTCTGTGTAACCCTAGCCTCCTCCGGTGTCTATATAAACCGGAGGGCTTTAGTCCGTAGGACACAACATACACTACAACAATCATACCATAGGCTAGCTTTAGGGTTTAGCCTCCTTGATCTCGTGGTAGATCCACTCTTGTACTACCCATATCATCAATATTAATCAAGCAGGACGTAGGGTTTTACCTCCATCAGGAGGGCCCGAACCTGGGTAAAAACATCGTGTCCCTTGTCTCCTGTTACCATCCGCCTAGACGCATAGTTCGGGACCCCCTACCCGAGATCCGCCGGTTTTGACACCGACACTCGCCTAGTCCAACCATTGCCAAGATGCTTGACCGGGTGCTCAGCAGAATGCCCTCAGGGAAGGACAAGGGGAAGAACAGGGAAGCCGAACTTCACACGCTGCGCATCCAAACCGGGGGAATTGTTACCTCCCCTGAGGAGGATAGTCGGGAAGGGGAGGCTACTGCCTCCTCCCCGCGCAGGAAGAAGAGGGCCGCCTCCGAAGACTTGGAGACGGAGATGCCCAAGCAAGGGAAAAAGGTATCACCAGGGGGCTCTGCCCCGACGGGCACCCTCACCGCATCGTGCCCACCAACGGGACAGCCCTCCACCGAGCGGTAAGTTAATCATTAATTCGAAGGTACTGCGTTTCTCCGAGACCAATAACCAGGATTCATCTTTTGCAGTCCGGCTAGCAGCTCTTCTCAACAGAGTTCGTCTTCGGGGGATCTTCCTCTGGAGATGATGGAGAGCGAGACTCCAACCACCTCTCTGCCTCATGAAGCGGGCGACACCGAGGAGTCGTCACGGAGGAGTCCGGGCCTACCGAAGCCGGAGGCTAATACGTCAGCCGCCCTGAGCCCGGGGCATTTGGCTCCCACGGGGGGCAATGAGAAGGGTTCGGCACAGTTTGATGTCCGGCCGGATATACTAACGGGCCTTCTGGAGCGAGCTGCGCTGTCGGAGGAGCACTGCTCATTAATGAGCGCGGTGCTCAAGAAGATTTCCTCTGCCACAAGTGGCTTGAATGAAGCATTTACGAGCCTGCTCAGAGGCTTTGAGGTATGTAGTGAAAAATTCACTATTTTTTGGCTGTGAGGCACGCGCTAGGTGTGCCCCGTACGGATAGTAGCCCCTGAGACTCTAGTTGCCCGCCCTAGGCAGCAAACGGGGGATCATATAGTAATGATTGTACTTGTGCATATGCGCAGGTATCTAAGTGTCCGGCAGCCAACCAGTCCGTTGAAGTTGCCGAGCTGAGGAGGCAGATCAGATCGACTGATGCTGATATCACGCTGGTGAACAAGCGGCTAGACGAGTCACAAGGTATGTGCTCTGATTTCCTTATTATGTTGTATAGGAAAATATGAAAGGGGCATAATATTAATGCAATATGCTTGGACTGTGGATGGTGCTGCTGTCGTGGAACCCCGAAGGGCGGAACTTGCCCAGGCCAGGGAACAGGCTCGGGTTAGCAGTGCGGCTGCCCTAAAGGCGACCGAAGAATTGAGAGCTGAACAGGCTGCTCATCGCCGAAGCGAGGAAAAGATAGCCGAAATGGCTGTGGAGTTGAAAAATGCCGCCGACCGGTATGCGCTCCTTGAAAAGGAGCATAATTCTAGTTCGGCCGACCTGAACAAGGCACGTAATGCAACCAAGGAGATGCAGACCGAGGTCAGGAGTGTACGGGAGGAGCTTCAACAGGCCGGTAAAATCGCGGCTGGGGGCTCCTACTTACTGCGGACGAAATTTTTAGATCCGAAGTATGCTCCCCTGGATGGACGCTGGAGTCCCGCAGATGCGTATGCGGATTTGACGAAGAGTACAGCTGATGCCGCCAAGTTTTCGAGGATCAAGGTGATAAAGAAGTGGAGAAGCTTTTCTGGTCACAATTCAATTCTCCCACTCGCCCGCTGCCGTTAAGTGACAAGATGGCTGCTGTAGCGGAGCTTCAAAGGCTGTCCGGGCTTGCAATGTGGTCTGTAATAGACCATCTTTGGCCAAAGGGGCCTAAGCCGGACAGTTACTTTGGTTTGGTGCAACATTTCCTTGGGGCCGTGCCTCGGATCGATGCCATGAGAAGGTCGGCGTGCATAGAGAGTGCACGAATGGCCCTTGCCCGCGTGAAGGCCTATTGGACAGATATGGAGGCCACCACTATAGCGACCCAGAATCCGGCGGGAGGCCAGTATTCGGCCGAGCACTATTTGGAGCAGGTGACAAAAGGTGCACGCTTAATAGATGCGCAGTGCTCAAAGAGTATATTGTTCGGTGAAAAATTGAATCATTGTAAAAACAATGTTATTTTGATTATGAGGCTATATTTATACTTTTTTCCTGAAAGTATTATTGTGTCCCCTGTGCGGCCGTTAAGTAATCCGAAAGTTAGCAGTCGTTGGCTTCAGCCCCCACGCATACAATGCGGGGGTGTTCGCGAAAAATATGCGTAATCACACTCGATCCAACGTCTTGGTCCATTAAGGAGGTGATCACACGTCGAACTAGGCAACCGGACTATATAGCTGTAACACTTTCGCTTAGCCATGGGAGTCTCACGATGGGGCTACTATGTAGCCCCTGGTACCTTCGTGTGCATCCGAATACTGGCGCGTGTGTACATGACCGGGAAATGGTCCTTCGTTAATGCGGAGGGATCCTAAAGATTCCAATAAGTCTTGGAGTGGTTGAACAGTCTCTTGATGTATCATGACAGTCAGTTTTCGGCTTTCTCTACTGAGGTGCTCATCCGGAATAACCAAGTCACAATCGCAGTAGTTCTCCTTTGGCCGCCTTAGCCGATAAGAACGGAACATAAGGCGGCAAACCCAGGAGCCGGGCAAACCCAACATTTGACCAAAGACATGATACGAAGCTGATGCATATAAGGCCAAACTCGTGACGCCGAACACTCCCGAAGGTATTCGGACTTTGTAACAGAAAATGGGCTGAAGAACGCCCTTTTATTATAAACCCTGAATTTCTAGGTACGTGCGTTAATCTGTCATGGCGAAATGCCAATAATGGCAGTATCCTCTGTGGGTGTAGTACCCATGGGATGTGTGAACAACAAGAGGCAATATAAAAGGTTTACACAGGGGCTTAATCTAAAGAGAAACCTTTGAGCGGGGCCCTGCTGCACGTCTGCGCCTTTGTCTCCATTGTGTCGTATCCTGGAAGGGTATCGCACGAACGTTGTTTGTAAAAAAAGAAAACTCGTAGGAGAGTACAATGTAAGTATGCGATGGATAATAAAAGTGTAAGATGTTGGCCTGCCAATAAGGTAGAGCCAAGTGTGGGGCTGTATTAAATATTCATAGCCCCTGGTGTCCTCTATGGGATTATATATACGGTGCCCTAGTTCAATTTTGTACGGGCTACCGGACTTGTCTAACCGTGTTTGTGGTCTTAATGACCAGTCATGTTTTCTGATATTGGAGGCCGCTTATAGTCCGGCCGCTAGGGCCATCGCGTGTTCCTCTGTGCGTGAAGAGCGCTCTGTGTTTCCGTTAATGGTTTTGACGCCATGTGGACCTGGCATCTTGAGTGTAAGGTAGGCATAGTGCGGTACTGCATTGAAGCGGGCGAAGGCCGTTCTTCCAAGCAATGCATGATAGCCACTTTGGAAGGGTGCGATGGTGAAGAGTAGTTCTTTGCTTCTAGAGTTGCCTGGGGAGCCGAATGTTACCCCTAGCACGACAGAGCCCCTGCCATAGGCTTCAACGCCTGGTATCACCCCTTCAAAGGTGGTGTTGCTTTGGCTGATTCTGGATGGGTCTATCCCCATCCTGCGGACAGTGTCCTCGTATATTAAATTGAGACTGCTGCCGCCGTCCATGAGGACGTGGGTGAGATGGTATCCGTCAATTATTGGGTCAAGCACCAAGGCCTCTGATCCTCTGTGCCGAATACTAGTTGGGCAGTCCATGTGATCGTAGGTGATCGGACAAGCCGTCCAGTAGTTAGGTGTGGGTACGATGGGCTCTATACCGTACGCGTCTCTGAGCGCGCGTTCGTGCCTTCTCATTGATGTGTGATTCATGTGGATCATGTTTACTGTTTTAACCTCTGATGGGAAACTTTTCTGTCCCCCAGTGTTCGGCTGGCGAGGTTTGATACGTCCATTTTGCATCATGCTTTTATATCAATATTTATTGCATTATGGGCTGTTATTACACATTATATCTCAATACTTATGGCTATTCTCTCTTATTTTACAAGGTTTACCATGAAGAGGGGGAATGCCGGCAGCGGGGATTCTGGCTGGAAAAGGAGCAAAAGTTGGAAACCTATTCTGCACAACTCCAAAAGTCCTGAAACTCCACAAAACAACCTTTTGGATTTAATAAGAATTTATGAGCGAAAGAAATATGCCAGGGGGCCCACACCCTTTCCAGGAGACAGGGGGCGCCCCCTGTAGGGCACGACCTCCTATCTCCTGGGCCCCCTGGTGGGCCTCCGGCGTCCATCTTCTGCTATATCATCACTTTTACCCTGGAAAAAATTGTGGGCAAGCTTACGGGACGAAACTCCGCCGCCACGAGGCGGAACCTTGGCGGAATCAATCTAGGGCTCTAGCGGAGCTGTTCTGCCAGGGACACTTCCCTCCGGGAGGGGGAAATCATCACCAATGTCATCACCAACGATCCTCTCATCGGGAGGGGGTCAATCTCCATCAACATCTTCACCAACACCATCTCCTCTCAAAACCCTAGTTCATCTCTTGTATCCATCTTGTATCAAAACCACAAATTGGTATCTGTGGGTTGCTAGTAGTGTTGATTACTCCTTGTACTTGATGCTATTTGGTTTACTTGGTGGAAGATCATATGTTCAGATCCTTTATGCAAATTATTACTCCTCTGATTATGAACATGAATATGCTTTGTGAGTAGTTACATTTGTTCCTGAGGACATGGGTAAAGTCTTGCTATTAGTAGTCATCTGAATTTGGTATTTGTTCGATATTTTGATGAGATGTATGTTGTTTTTTCCTCTAGTGGTGTTATGTGAACGTCGACTACATGACACTTCACCATTATTTGGGCCTAGAGGAAGGCATGGGGAAGTAATAAGTAGATGATGGGTTGCTAGAGTGATAGAAGCTTAAACCCTAGTTTATGCGTTGCTTCGTTAGGGGTTGATATGGATCCATATGCTTAATGCTGTGGTTAGGTTTACCTTAATACCTTCTTTTGTAGTTGCGTACGCTTGCAATAGGGGTTAATCATAAGTGGGATGCTTGTCCAAGTTAGGGCAGTACCCAAGTACCGGTCCACCCACATATCAAATTATCAAAGTACCGAACGCGAATCTTATGAACGTGATGAAAACTAGCTTGACGATAATTCCCAATGTGTCCTTGGGAGCTCCTTCTTCATTATTAGAATTTGTCCAGGCTTATCCTTTGCTACATAAAGGATTGGGCCACCTTGCTGCACTTTATTTAATTTATTTACTTTTTTCTCGTTACTATTTATCTTATCACAAAACTATCTATCACCTACTATTTCAGTGCTTGCAGAGAAAACCTTATCGAAAACCGCTTATCATTTCCTTCTGCTCCTCGTTGGGTTCAACACTATTGTTGATGGTATAATTTGGCTACTTAGTATGTGATGAGCCAAATTAAATCAATGATTTATCAAGCTGATCGGTTAATGCACTGTTGAAGTATTGCCATAGGAAATTTCATGGAAGGTGAAGATACAAGTCTTAAGAAGAAGCATATGCTATACTGGTCCATGGGCGTGATGCATGCAAGTGATATATATCTACGTATATGAAGAAGTATGCTTAGTCCTGATGGCCATTATCTAGTTTGATTTGCGACGTTGCCGGAATATTTAATATTTTCTTGGTGGGATCAAGGTATTTATACATATGCTTAGCCACTATATTTAGTGTGATGGCTACGTGGCCGGAATACTTTATTTATATACGCAAGGCTGCATGTACGTGGATATGGCCTAGATTTGTCACATACTTAGATTGGCAAGTATATTTTTGTATGCATGTTACATGGTAACCGAATCAAGTCCTGTTCGGTTTTAGTTTTGGAGTTGTATTCCTGTACGGCAAGGCATGCTATGGAACCAAGTCCTGCCTTGTATACGCAAAGTCCAGCGTACCTTATTTATAAGGCCACGGCCGATTGGAAAAGCCCCAAGCAATCGATCTATCAATACAAACATTACTTTTTCACGTACGTCTATTTTCTGTCGCTACTTCCTACCGAGCCCTAGTAGCCCTAGGGTTTGGCGATCTTTGCCGTTTTGCGCTGGAATGTGGCCGGTTCTCCTCCACGAAAGCGAGGAAATCTTTGTTTCTTTGCTCGTAAAGCAATCGTTCGTCGTCATGAAAGCACGACGGTTATCCTGGTGTTGCGCGGCGATTTCGCGTGCCAACACAATTGGCGACTCCACTGGGGACGAGAAGAAGAAGAGCTACACAATGAGTATCGAGTCCAAGAACGGGAGCGACATCGACCCGGAGAACGTCATCGCCATCACACTCGATGATCTGTCGGAAGATGTTCGGCGCGAGCTTGAAGAGGAGCTTGAGAAAGAAAAGGTTGAGAGGTTGAAGCTCAAGTTGGCTGGAACGGCGTCGTCAAAAAGGTAGTTCCAAGCCCTTCTGATGCTCAGGTAAAAAACTCAAATGAAGAAATTGCTCATCTAATTGATGTGTCCGTAGCTAGTAAATATGGTTCTGATATGGAAAATACGACACGTACAATTATTCAAGCAGTAGCTAATAGACTTGAAGACTTTAAGGAGCAGTTTAATGAAGATCTTGAAAGATGTCTACCTGGTCATGTACGCTCATTAGTGCTGCAAGTCAATGATGAGTATTCTAGAAAAAGACCGATGCCACCAGACAGTAGCAGATTTAACAATTTTCCAAGTAATATACATACGCCTAGTGCATCGGCTAATGCTATGCAGCCTCACGTTCCTTTAAACAATAATCTGGATGGCCGGAACTATGTTGGTAGTTCGGCAAATAATTTAGTTCCTAGTACTACTGCTCCTATTGTTTCGACTTCGGTTCCACAAAATCACAATAACAATAGCCGAAGTTTTGGTTTTAATTCTAATTTGCAGCAGCCTAGTTATCAAACAGTAGCATATAGTACGCCACCACTGCCGCCTGTCGGTACCGAGGTTCCGTATGGGCCGGTACCTGATTCATATTTTAGTGGGTCTCCACCACGTGCTGGTATTTCATCTGCTCCACAAGCCAGTTCTCTACAGCCCAATAATAATTTTAAGGATCAGCTTGCTAATATACTTAGAGAATTTGGTTTAGAACCTAAGGGTAGAGCACGTGCATATCAAAAACCATACCCTGATTATTTTGACTCGACACCATATCCTCATGGTTTTGGAATTCCAGATTTTGTTAAATTTACGGGGGAAGATTGTAGATCTACTTTTGAACATGTGGGACAATTTTTAGCACAATGCAGCGAGGTCGGCACATCGGATGTTTTATGATTAAAATTATTTCCTTTATCTCTATCTGGTACTGCATTTACTTGGTTTACATCGCTTGCTCCTAATTCTATTTCAACATGGGCACAATTGGAGCAAAAATTTCATGAGTATTTTTATAGCGGTGAAACAGAACTTCGGCTTTCAGATTTAACTATGGTAAGGCAGAAATATAATGAGCATGTTCATGATTATATTAGGAGGTTTAGGGATGTCAAAAACCGATGTTTCAGCTTGACCATAGCCGAAAAGGACTTAGCCGATCTTGCCTTTTCGGGTTTACTCGCTCATATTAAGGATAAACTAGAAGGGCAAGAATTTTTAGATGTTAACCAAGTTTTGCAGAAGGCTTTGGCGCAAGAAAACCGGGCTAAGGAAATTAAACAATATAGCCGGTTTAAAGATAACAGAAATAAAGAGAAAGATAATCATGTGGTTAATGCCTTAGATTATGATAGTGATTCGGCTAGTGAGGATGATGTTAATATATGTGTAGCCGAATGGGTTCAAGCGCCAAAGTCAAAACCTTTTGCATGTTCTGCTTTGAAACCTACACCTGCTAGAAGAGATGAAATTAAATACACTTTTGATGTTAGCAAGTGTGATAGAATTTTTGATATGTTATTGCAGAATAAATTAATTAGAGTAAGAGAGGGTCATGTAATTCCACCTCCAGAAGAATTGGGTAGAAGAGCTTATTGTAAGTGGCACAATTCTTTTTCTCATGCTACTAATGATTGTAACGTGTTTCGTCGACAGGTGCAATCGGCCATCAATGAAGGACGATTGACGTTTACAGAAGGTCCTAAGATGAAGCTCGACAGCGACCCTTTTCCTATCAATATGGTCGAGCTTGAGAGTAAAAAAATGCTTATTCGGTCGGATCAGACCGAATCCGCAAGAGAGAAAAATGTTGTTGATAACAGTGCTCCTCCAAGGATGATCAAACCAAAAAATCCAGAAATAGGAGTGTGGAAAGTCAATGGAGGAAGGAGACAAGCTCCAAGGCCAAAGCCGACAGTTAGCATGTTGTTGGAAAAATATACCTCACGCAAGACCAACAATGTGTTTAATCGGCTCGGAGGTAATAAGCGTCCTAGATCTCCTTCTGGACCTCACAGTCATGAGCAATGGCAAGGAAGTGCATATGACCAACAGCCGTATTTTGCAATGGAGCCGACATATTGGGGTTGTGCACCTCCTATGTATCCGCAGTTTCCTCCATGGGGGTTTAATCCTTGGGCGCCATATCCTACAGGGCCAGCAGGTTATTTTCAGCCAGGATGGATCCCGCCGAGGCCTATGTTCAGACCAAACGTACATGAGAAAAGGGCTCGTTTCAATGAGGAGGCTAGATCACATAACGCCATCGAGATTCGAGGAGGTCGATCACCGGTACGCAGTGCAGAGCGCAACAACTATAAGGGCAACTACAAGCGCGTATGGATGCCGGTGAAGCGTGCTGAAACTAAAGCAGCAAAAAATTCAGATGATTTGGATGCTGATCATGGTCTGAAAATAGCGGAACACCAGTCAGATGAAGGTGTTGTCAATTGTACAGAAACAAGCAGTGTCTCAAAAGAAGCTCTCGGTACAGAGGAGAAAAGTAATAGCGTGAAGTTACGGCAAGCTGGCCAGTCTAATCAATTTGAAAAGCAAACTAATTCTGGGCATAACCCGCATGCACGGCCGGATGCTATATCCTCACGTACTATTCAGAAGCCTAAATCGGCTAGCACACAAGCTGATTTGATCATAAACAATTGTTGCACAGGAACGTCCAAGAGTTTGCCTCCGAGGAGTTTCAAGTCTAATACTAGTACATCTACACGTTGGGACTCAGGCAATGTACGCGGCCAGGGATTTAATTCCAGTACCGTATATGATCAACAGAGAAGTTTTTTGGCCAGAGATGAAATGTTTGCCAGAAAAATAGAAGTACGTCAGTATAGGCCGAAGGACCCGGGGGCAGCCAAATTAAGTCTGTCGCGCCAGGAACTAAACCAGCACCGCAGTGGTGCCCGAATGGACTTACCCACACTCAGAAACGACGTGTACAGCGACTGCGGACATTGGAAATAAAGGAAGAGATAGCTGAGAAGAAGCGCGATAGATGGTTCAATCAGGATAAACCAATGATGCCTACAAAGACTTGGAAGGAGAAGCGCATCGCAGCAGAGGAAAATAAAAATGCAGATGACATTATTATTGCAGAAAATTCAGAGAATAATAAAGATGCACCAACTGATATGGATGTCAATATGGTGTTCGCATTGCCTGCTGAATTTCGCGCGCCCGAGGCAGAAATTGCTGAACTTGTTCTTGGCCCAAAGAATGCTAAATTTGAGAAACCAGAGAAGCATGGGCAGCACCTAAAGCCATTATTTATCAGAGGGCACATTGATGGTAAGCCTATTGGTCGCATGCTCGTTGATGGCGGTGCAGGTGTTAATATTATGCCCTTTTCGGTATTTTCTAAACTGAACCGAAAAGAGAGCGAGTTAATGAAGACCAACATGGGACTTAGTGGGTTCTCAGGAGAATTGTCCGAGGCTAAGGGCGTTATTTCTATGGAGCTCACAGTGGGAAGCAAAACATTGCCGACTGCATTTTTTGTTGTCGATGTCAAAGGCCGGTATAATATTCTTTTGGGACGCGACTGGATTCATGCAAATTGTTGCATCCCTTCTACTCTTCACCAATGCTTAATTCAGTGGGTTAATGATGATGTCGAGGTGATTGAGGCGGACAATTCTTCTTGCATTGCTTTGACTGAGGCGCCGGTTGATTGGCAACACGGTGACATGCGATGTTTGACCGGTAGGGATTTATCGGATTATGATTATATCAGTATCGGTAGAGATGGTTTTGTACCTATAAATGCACAGCCGGCTGACATAGCTCGGCTTAATGATTTATCTATATAAATGATGAATAAATACGATAGTATTGAGTGGCTACAAAGACGCATGGAGGAGTATCGTTCCGGAAAGAGCGATATGCATGAAACAATTGAAGATTTTGATGACATGGAAAAGCTTGGACAAGGATTCTCATCGGCTGATCCACTTGAAGAAATTGATATTGGTGATGGAAGTATCCCGAGGCCTACATTTATCAAAGCTAGCTTGAAAGCCGATCAGAAAAGTAAGGTATGTTTATTACTTAAAGAATTCGTTGATTGCTTTGCTTGGAATTATACTGAGATGCCCGGTTTGAGTAGAGATTTAGTAGAACATAGATTACCTATTAAATCCGGTTTTAGGCCGCATAAACAACCTCGTAGAAGTTTCAATCCTAATTTGTATGACCGCATCAAAGAAGAGGTTGATCGGTTGTTAAAAGCTAAGTTTATTCGGCCGTGTAGATATGCAGATTGGGTTTCTAATATTGTGCCCGTGGAAAAGAAAAATACTGGTAATATTAGAATCTGTGTTGATTTTAGAGATTTGAATAAGGCTACTCCGAAAGATGAATATCCTATGCCTATAGCCGACATGCTTATTAATGATGCATCGGGACATAAAGTGATTAGCTTTTTAGATGGTAATGCAGGTTAAATCAAATATTTATGGCCGAACAAGATATGTCTAAGACTGCTTTTCGTTGCCCAGGTTTTGTTGGTTTATTTGAGTGGGTCGTTATGACGTTTGGGTTGAAAAATGCCGGCGCTACATACCAACGAGCTATGAACTTAATTTTTCATGATCTTCTAGGCATTGTACTAGAAATATATATTGATGACATAGTTGTTAAATCGGATGGGTTTGATCATCATTTAGCCGATTTAAGATTAGCTTTTGAAAGGATGCGCCGGTATGGATTAAAAATGAACCCACTCAAATGTGCTTTTGGCGTGTCGGCTGGTAAGTTTTTAGGATTCATAATTCATGAAAATGGCATAGAGATTGACCCTAAGAAAGTGGAGGCAATTAGAAATTTGGAGGAACCCACGTGTAAAAGGGATGTGCAAAAGTTGTTAGGAAAAATTAATTACTTGAGACGATTCATATCTAACCTTGCAGGGAAAATTGAATCGTTTGTTCCTCTACTTCGGCTAAAGAATGAAGCCGAATTTACTTGGGGGGCAGAGCAACGATATGCTTTCAATAATATAAAGCAATGCTTGTCAAATCCTCCAATATTGCGGGCGCCCATGTCCGGTGCGCCGTTCAGGCTGTACATTGCTGCAGAAGATAGGGTGATCGGTGTGGTGTTGGCGCAAGAGGTCAGCGGCAAAGAATACATCATTGCATCCTTAAGCCGTCGTTTGCTCGACGCCGAAAGTCGGTACGTGTTTATTGAAAAGTTATGCTTATCTTTATACTATGCATGTACCAAGTTTTGGCCTTATCTTCTTTCTAGTACGTGTGTAGTAGCTTGCCAGGCCGACGTCGTTAAGTATATGTTGCAACGACCGATTCTTAGTGGTAGGATTGGAAAGTGGGCTTACACACTAATAGAATATGATTTGACATATGAATCGTTGCATGCTATGAAGGGTCAAGTTATTGCCGATTTCATTGTTGATCATAGGATTAAAGACGATGAAAACATTAATTATGTTAGTGTATGCCCATGGAAGCTTTATTTTGATGGATCGGTTTGTAGGGAAGGGCAAGGCGTCGGTAATGTTTTAGTTTCGCCTAATAATGTTTTTTACGATACATCGGTCCGTTTGGAATATCCTTGCACTAATAACCAAGCTGAGTATGAAGCTTTACTGTTTGGTTTACAAACTTTAGTTGATATGGGTGTAAAGGATGTAGATGCTTTTGGGGATTCGCTCCTGGTAGTACAACAAATTAAGGGCGAATTTCAATGTTTTGATGGATTATTAAATAGTTATTTGGACCGATGTTTAGACATAATTAAGTCTCTAGATACATTCACCATCCATCATATACCTAGAGAAGAGAATTCTAGAGCTAATTGTTTAGCACAGCAAGCATCCGGTTATCACATTAGTAAAGGAATGTTTTTTATAATAGACAAGCCGATGCATGTTGAGTCTATAATGATGGATACTTTGCCACGGGGTGCACTTGGGCCTAGTACAGTTGAACCACTAGCTGTACAATGTACTGCAGATTCGGTGCATAGGTCACAAACGACCGAATTAGCAAATAAATTAGAATTAAGTGATTGGAGAGTTCCTCTAGTTAATCATTTAAAGGATCCAAGTCAAACAAGAGATAGGAAAATTCGGCGATAAGCCTTAAAATATACTTTGTTTAATGACGAGTTGTATCGCTGAACAATAGATGGGTTATTTTTAAAATGCTTGGATTCTGATCAGTCTAGAATAGCTATGGGTGAAGTGCATGAAGGAATATGTGGAACACATCAGTCGGCTCACAAAATGCGATGGTTATTAAAACGAGCAGGGTTTTATTGGCCGACTTTGTTAGAGGATTGTTTTCGGTATTATAAAGGTTGTGAGGCATGTCAAAAATTTGGTAATGTACAGTTAGCGCCCGCGTCTATGTTAAATCCCATAATTAGGCCATGGCCATTTAGAGGATGGGGTTTAGATTTTATTAGTGAGATACATCCTTCGTCTTCTAAAAGACATCGCTTCGTCCTAGTTGCTACAGATTATTTTACTAAATGGACTGAAGCAGTTCCTTGAAAAATATGACTCATAAAGAGGTTATTAGTTTTGTTTTAGAGCATATTATTCACAGATTCGGTATTCCTCAAACTTTAACTACTGATCAAGGTGCTTCTTTTATGTCTCATCAATTTCGTGAATTTGCCGAATCTTTAGGAATTAAGTTGTTAAATTCGTCGCCTTATTATGCTCAAGCTAATGGACAGGCCGAATCTAGCAATAAAACTTTAATTAAACTTATAAAGAAGAAAATTGAGGAACATCCGAAAAGGTGGCATGAGGTACTTTCGGAAGCTTTATGGGCTCATCGGATATCTAAGCATGGAGCGACTCAAGTGGCACCGTATGATCTGGTATATGGTCAGGAGGCGGTGTTACCTGTAGAGGTTAATTTACAAGCTCTTAGAGTGGCCAGACAAAATGATTTGTCGGCTGTAGATTATAATGATTTGATGATGGATAATATAGATGACATTTCAGAAGAGAGATTAAGAGCTTTGCGAGAAATTGAGAAGGAGAAATTAAGAGTAGCCAAGGCTTATAATAAAAAGGTGAGAGAGAAATCGTTTCAAATAGGGGATTTAGTGTGGAAAACGATTTTACCTATTGGAACTAAAGATAGAAAATTCGGCAAATGGTCGCCGAGTTGGGAAGGCCCGTACAAAATTATGGAGATTGTTCCTGGAAATTCATATTTTGTACAATCTTTGCAGGGAGAGAAGTTGTCCAAAGCTCTTAATGGAAAATATTTGAAGAAGTATTATCCTAGCATGTGGCAGGAGGCCTGAACATGTTGTGGCTGATATGTTATTTCAAGTATCGCCCTGAGCAAATTTGACCGATATATATTATTTGAAATATCGCCCTAAGAAAATTTGGCCTATGTATCGTTGGACACCGCCCTAAGTAATGATGTGATCAATGATCGACTTTATCCTACGTAATTCCTATATATTTTTGGTCAATGCAATTGTACCAAAAACAGGAGGGCATGTGTTGATGGTATAATTTGGCTACTTAGTATGTGATGAGCCGAATTAAATCAATGATTTATCAAGCTGATCAGTTAATGCATTGTTGAAGTATTGCCACAGGAAATTTCATGAAAGGTGAAGATACAAGTCTTAAGAAGAAGCATATGCTATACTGGTCCATGGGCGTGATGCATGCAAGTGATATATATCTATGTATATGAAGAAGTATGCTTAGTCCTGATGGCCATTATCCAGTTTGATTTGCGACGTTGCCGGAATATTTAATATTTTCTTGGTGGGCTCAAGGTATTTATACATATGCTTAGCCACTATATTTAGTGTGATGGCGACGTGGCCGGAATACTTTATATATATACGCAAGGCTGCATGTACGTGGATATGGCCTAGATTTGTCACATACTTAGATTGGCAAGTATATTTTTGTACGCATGTTACATGGTAACCGAATCAAGTCCTGTTCGGTTTTAGTTTTGGAGTTGTATTCCTGTACGGCAAGGCATGCTATGGAACCAAGTCCTGCCTTGTATACGCAAAGTCCAGCGTACCTTATTTATAAGGCCACGGCCGATTGGAAAAGCCCCAAGCAATCGATCTATCAATACAAACATTACTTTTTCACGTACGTCTATTTTCTGTCGCTACTTCCTACCGAGCCCTAGGGTTTGGCGATCTTTGCCGTTTTGCGCTGGAAAGCGGCCGGTTCTCCTCCACGAAAGCGAGGAAATCTTTGTTGCTTTGCTCGTACAACAATCGTTCGTCGTCACGAAAGCACGACAGTTATCCTGGTGTTGCGCGGCGATTTCGCGTGCCAACAACTCTTACCTATCAAAAGGACTACGATATATCCCCTATACTTGTGGGTCATCAAGACTCTTTTCTGGCGCCATTGCCGGGGAGTGTAGCGCTTTTGGTGAGTGGAACTTGGTAAGGAAACATTTATATAGTGTGCTGAAATTTTCTGTTACTTGTCACTATGGAAACTAATCCTTTGAGGGGCTTGTTTGGGGTATCTTCACCCCAACCAGAAGAGCAAAAGATGGTCCTCAACCTACTGAACTTTATGAAAATATTCACTTTGACATTCCTTCGGGTATGATAGAAAAACTGCTAGCTAATCCTTTTGCAGGAGACGGAACATTGCATCCCGACTTACACCGTATCTTTGTGGATGAAGTTTGTGGATTATTTAAGCTTGCAGGTATTCCCGATGATGTTGTCAAAAGGAAGGTCTTCCCTTTATCTTCGAAGGGAGATGCAATGACATGGTATAGGCTATGTGATGACACGAGATCTTGGAATTATAAGCGATTGAAGTTGGAATTTCACCAGAAGTTCTATCCTATGCATCTTGTTCATCGTGATCGTAATTACATATATAATTTCTGGCCTCGCGAAGGAGAAAGCATCGCTCAAGCTTGGGGGAGGCTAAAGTCAATGTTGTATTCATGCCCCAATCATGAGCTATCTCGGGAAATGATTATTCAGAATTTTTATGCTCGGCTTTCTCTTGGTAATCGCAACCTGCTCGATACTTCCTGTGCTAGTTCCTATATGCTGAAGACTATTGATTTCAAATGGGACTTATTGGAAAGAATTAAACACAACTCTGAAGATTGGGGTTCCGACGATGGTAAGGAGTCAGGTATGACACCTAAGTTCGATTGTGCTAAATGTTTTATGGATACCGATGCTTTCCGTGGATTTAGCTCTAAGTATGGACTTAACTCTAAGATAGTAGCTACTTTTTGTGAAACTTTTGCTGCTCACATTGATCTCCCTAAAGAGAAGTGGCTTAAATATAATCCTCCTATTGAAGTGAAAGTAGTTGCACCTATTACAGTCGAAGAAAAGACACTACTAGGAAAAGGCATGCTAGTGGCGCACCGAATTTGCCTTCTAATGGCGCACTACTGGTGCGCCACTGGCATCACGCCATTAGAATTAAATTCTAATGGCGCACCACATGTGCGCCATTAGTATCTGGTGTTCTAATGGCGCACCACGTAGTGCGCCATTAGTATAGCCCACAGTGCGCCACTATTATCTGCTATACTTATAGCGCAGCACATGGTAGTGCGCCATTAGTAACAACTTTTTTAATTCTTTTCTTCTTAATCTCAGGTCACTATTTCACATATGAGATATTCAACACATATATATATACAACAAGCATCCATATAGCAATCATATCCAACACACAAGTTTCATCATATATACATACATAGCCAACACATAGTTCCGTCGTTACAAAAGTTTCACATTGTTCATCCAACACCGTTATCCATCAATTCACAAAAGTTTCACATTGATACAAAATAAAAACACAAATGGAAAAGAAGCACTCCATCCACGCAAGCTTCCGTCAATTAAATCAAATCTGCAAAATGATAAACAAGAAGTTAGAAGAAGAAAAAGAAGAAGACTAGAAGAATACTAGAAGAGGAAGAACACTAGAAGAAGAATAAGAAGAGTTTTGGAAAAGAAGAAGAATAAGAAGAAGACTATAAGCTTATTATGTAAACTTGATCATTTTGTGCTAACATAAGTTATTTTGGAGCTAACCTATAGGAAACTAAGCATATAAGGTCTAAGTTAGTATATTAGAGCCAACTTAGGTAAAATGAAGCTAACCTATGTCATTTTGGAAAAGAAGAAGAATAAGAAAAAGACTATAAGCTTATTATGTAAACTTGATCATTTTGTGCTAACATAAGTTATTTTGGAGCTAACCTATAGGAAACTAAGCATATAAGCTCTAAGTTAGTATATTAGAGCCAACTTAGGTAAAATGAAGCTAACCTATAGGAAACTAAGCATATTAGAGATAACATAGGTAACTAAGTATATATATATATATATATATATATATCATTTTGGATAGCTAACCTATAGGAGATCTGACATACCTGACAAAGTAGGAAGTTCTTCTCCTTCTTCTCCTTCATCTCCCTGATGCGCCTAGAGCGGCGAGGCGGTGGAGGCAGTGGAGGTAGTGGGATGTAGTCTTCTACCACAATTGGCGTGGTCATGTCGCCCAGCTGTGGGATCGCCGGCGCCACCACCGGTGCGTGGTCATTGTCAGGCACCACCACCATCGCGAGGCCACCTTCAGGCACGACCATCGCTAGGTCATCCTCAGCCACCTCCATCTCTTGCCCATGGTCAGCCACCACCATCTCTTGCCCTTGGTCAGCCACCACCAGCGCTAGGTCATCCTCAGCCTGATGCCCATCGTCATCATGCAGCTCCTCATCCTCACTCTGCTCCTCTTCTCCCGCACTCCAGTCCGGATCATCCTTCTTGTTGTCTATGCTGGTGCCAGAATCGCTGCTGCTTTCGCTACAGCCAGAATCGCTGCTGCTTTCGCTACAGCCATAGTCGCTGCTGCTTTGGCTGTAGCCAGTGTCGCTGCTGCTGCTCCTACCTGTCCAAAATGCAACAATGACCGTTAACAATCGATGTGAGACAAAGCCAAATGTAGAGGAATAAGAAGAGGCAGAACGTACATACCGGCATCATCATCGGCAGCGTAGCGCATGCGACACATAGTCTTGTTGTACACCTTCACGATGAGCATGTTGGCGTCGTCGTCGTACCTGAAGACAAGGAAGTACCCCAGCTGCAGGTCGTAGGCACGGTAGAACTTCTCCCACCCACGAGACAAGTACATGTGGCCCTTCTTGATCGCCAACTGCACATCCCACTGCCTGCGAAACCCGCTGCCGGCCTGTCGCAGCTTCACATTATTTGGCGGATCTTCACCCATCAGCATGTTCATAAAACTGTCAGGCAGCCTCTGCAGTTTGGGAAAATGAGTGATGTAGCAAACAACAGATATCATAATGAGATGGGTGAAGGGGAGATCTCTCGTTTTATATACCAGCGTCATGGATGATACTGAAGCCTCAAGTATGATAGTGAAGAACTCGGAAGCATCCAACTCGTACTGCGGTGTCGCAGATCGGCGGTGGCTGCTTCCCGCCATCTCTGATAAGCAGCAGAAGAGACCAATTAGTACCCATGCATGATAACAGGCATTAGTCGCAAGTACCCCATATGTCCTATTTTTAGCAAAGTCATGCTAAAATTCACGGAAAATTTCAGCATGACCTTTGCTGAAAATAGGACATATGGAGTGCCCGAATTTGCCGGAACGGAAGTTAATCGACATTCCGGCAAACTCAAGGGCCTCTCGGGGTACCTGCAAATTCATCACGACACAATGGTCGGAGACAAAACCCAACAAACTAGCAAGTCTTTCTCAATGTGATCACAAGTAATTCAGAGGCATCACAATAAAGCAACACCCTGCACTAGCCTAAAAACAAGTGAAGTTTCACCCATATAAGAACAACTTTATAAAATCAAAGAAGTTGCTAAATTTTTTGTATCCTTCATACACACTGGAGTACAATGCTTTATAATGTTCCATCATCATTACAGAAATCCAAGACCATGTGTTCCATCATCATCATCATTACAGAAATCCAAGAAACATCATGCTTTTTAACAGTTTTCAGTTTGGACAGAATACTGAAAACTACAGTTTGGACAGAATTCCTAACACTTTGGTCTTCTAGTTACAAAACAAAACTGACATAATTCTAGATGCCATAACTGAATTTTTTGACAGTAGCTCAAGTTTTTGACAGTATCTCCTAACAGTAGCTCCTAACTGAATTTTCTGCTTAAAGGGAAGGCTGACTTAAGTGGCAAGATGATACAATTTGCGTAACATAACAATATATGCATCTTAATATAACACCATCTCCTAACAGAAATAGTATCCCAGGTTTCCATCTTAATACCACAAAGAATTACATAAAAAAATCCAGGATCATTTTTTCTAGAGAAAAGCATCATTATAAGGGGCCTGGCCTTCAAACTAACCAATTTCCGAGGCCTGGCCTTCTTCATAGGAGAATCTGAATTAGTTCAAATTCAAAATTTATCACTTTGCAGATAATAAATCAAATCCACAGTACAATCTAAAATAACAAGAAACAGAACTCAGTTGTTCCAATCTATATGCCACTGGATGAAGGTCAACATCTATGAATTAACTCAATCCCTGAAGCAACTAGTTGGAACTTGCAAGCGCATGTACTCTACTACTACCTAGCAACAGGGCAGTCCTGCAGTTCTTGTTGTTTGCCGCAAGATGAAACTTATTAAGCATTCTGCCTAGACATCATTAATGGAACAACCGAACTGAATCTTCAATCACATCCATTGCACCTTCCCTGGAGAACAATGCCCTCATCTATTTTACCATCTCAGAAAGTTCACGGTCTATTTTCCTATCCCAGGCTGAGCAACTAACACAACCTTCTCATGTTCACCGCTAGAAAGTAGAAACATCCCATCTCTAATGAAAAGATAGCACAGTTTCAAAAAGAAAACAAACAAAAGTAGCAGGAACTCTGATTCTCCTATATAGTTACAAAAAATGCAGTACAAAAATGCAGTGCAATTTGAATCGTGAACCCTAACTTTTGGAGCATGTGCTTTCTGTCTTGAAATTCCTTTTGGAGCATCGGTTGGAAGGAATGGGGAATGGTGGAGAGAGGGAGGAAGGAGGAAGGAGGAGAGGTACCTGGTCGCCGGAGGGGTCGGAGTCAGGGTCGGCGAAGGGGTCGGGGTCGGGGTCCGAGCTCGTCCGGGTCCTCGCTCACCGCGGTCGAAGGAGAGCAGGGGCCGGTGGCGGAGGATGGCAGGGGCAGGCCGGGTGGGCACGTCGGGGCCGCGCTCGCCGTCTGCTGCAGGGGACGGAGGAGGCCCTCGCTCGTCGGAGGGAGGAGGAGAGGAGAGGAGCGGGCGGCGCGCGCTCGGCCGATCCCGTTCGGGGGGCGCGGGGGCGGCGGGGGTGGACTCCTGCGGGGGTCGGGGCGGCGGCGTCGGGGCAGCGCAAGACCACAGCGGCGGCGGCGGCACCGACGTCGTGCAGGCGCGACGGACGGAGGGGGCGGAGCAAGGGAGCGGCGGCGTACGGTTGGGTCGAGTGGATCTGGCGAGGGAGGGAGGGAGGCAACAGTGAGAGGGGAACAGGTGAACTGGGGAGAGGGATCTAATGGCGCACGCAACCCTAGTGCGCCATAAGTACAACCACTCTAATGGCGCACCCCGCCACGGTGCGCCATTAGAATTTATCAAAATAGAAATAATTTTTTAAAAAATATCATCAAATTTGTTATTTGAAAATATTTATGAATATGAAAAAATATCATCAAATTTATTATTTGAAAATATCATCAAATTTCTTATTTGGAAATATAATCAAATTTGTTTTTTTTTGCAATTTTAGTTGCATCCATTTGTGACGGTGGAGCGGGCCGGGGAGGGTGCGGGGGAGAGGGTGCGATGGGACGTCGGCGGCGGTGGAGTGGGGAAGGGTGCGGGGGGTCGGCGGCGGCGGTGGAGTGGGGAGGGTGCGGGCAGGGGGTCGGCGGTGGAGTGGGAATGGTGTTTTTTATATTTATTTGTGTTTAAATATGTTCAAACTTGTTTAAATCATAACAGTAATATTTTTATGCATTTTAAATGCTGTTTTTTATATTTATTTGTGTTTAAATATGTTCAAACTTGTTTAAATTATAACAGTAATATTTTTTATAAAAATAGTAAAAAAAATTAAAAAATATGTTCAAAAAGTGCGGGTGCGGGGGGCCGGGTGCTCCGGCGGTGGAGCGGGGGAGGGTTGCGATGGGTGGAGCTAGCGGGGGAGGGTGCGGGTGCGATCGAGATGGAGGGGGATCGAGATCGAGATGGAGGGGGAATCGAGATCAAGTGTCCTCATGAATTCAAAAAGTGCCCATGAAATTTAAAAATATTCATGATATCAAAAAGTGCCCATGAAATACAATCGAGAAATGAAGACTACGATTTAAAGTGCCCATTAGTAGTTTTGCAAAAAAGTAAAAATAATAAGTATATATACTAATGGCGCATCTCCTAAGAGTGCGCCATTACTAGTTTAAACTAGTAATGGCACACTGCGCGGCGATGCGCCATTAGTAGTTTTGCAAAAAAAAGAATTAAACAAAATTTACAGTAATGGCGCACTGCCTGCTCGGTGCGCCATTAGTAGTTATAGATAGTAATGGCGCATGATGGACCAGATGCGCCATTAGTATGTATGGGAAAATGGAAAAAAATAATAATTCATACTAGTGGCGCACCCTGTTTACGGTGCGCCATTAGTGTCTTCCACACTAATGGCGTATCACAAGCAGGTGCGCCATTAGTATATAGTAGTGGCGCACTGCTTCCACGGTGCGCCATTAGAATCAATCCTATCTATAGCCCTTTTCCTAGTAGTGAGACTATTACATATAATGATCCTATTAGTCCTACTGCTTATGTTGAAAAGCCTCCTTTTCCTGTTAGGATAAAAGATCATGCTAAAGCTTCGGCTGTTGTTCGTAAGAGTAATACTAGGACTTATACACCTCCTGAGCAAATTAATGTTGAACCTAGTATTGCTATGGTTAAAGATCTCTTGGATGAGGACTTAGATGGGCGTGCTATCTCTTTCTTGGGTGAAACTTCTAATATTGCTAGACCCGATACTAAGACACGTAGACCTGTTGTAGGCACGCCTGTTATTTCTGTTAAAATAGGAGATCACTGTTATCATGGCTTATGTGATATGGTTGCTAGTGCTAGTGCGATACCTTATGATCTTTATAAAGAAATTATGCACGATATTGCACCTGTTGAATTAGAAGACATTGATGTTACTATTAAGCTTGCTAATAGGGACACCATTAAACCTATTAGGATTGTTAGAGATGTTGAAGTCTCGTGTGGGAAGATTAAATACCCTGCTGATTTTCTTGTTCTTGCTTCCCCACAAGATGATTTTTGTCCCATTATTTTTGGTAGACCCTTCCTGAATACTGCTAGTGCTAAGATTAATTGTGAAAGGAAGGTCGTCACTGTTGGCATAGATGGTCTGTCTCATGAGTTCAATTTTGCTAAGTTTAGTAGACAACCTCGTGAAAGGGAACCACCTAGTAAATATGAGATTATTGGTCTTGCTTCCATTGCTATTCCTCCAACTGATCCGTTAGAACAATATTTGCTAGACCATGAAAACAATATGTTTATGAAGGAAAGGGAAGAAATAGATGAAGTGTTCCTTAAACAAGAACCTATGCTGAAACATAACCTTCCCGTTGAAATTCTTGGGGATCCTCCTCCACCCAACGGTGATCCCGTGTTTGAACTCAAACCCTTACCTGATAATCTTAAGTATGATTATCTTGATGAAAAAGAAATATATCCTGTTATTATCAGTGCTAACCTTTCAGAGAAAGAAGAAGAAAGATTATTGAAAACTCTGAAGAAGCACCGAGCTGCTATTGGATATACTCTGGATGATCTTAAGGGCATTAGTCCCACATTATGTCAACACAAAACTTCAGTGGAGAAAGATGCCAAGCCAGTTAGAGATCCTCAAAGACGATTAAATCCCAAGATGAAGGAAGTGGTAAGAAAGGAGATATTAAAGCTCCTTGAGGCAGGTATCATTTATCCCGTTGCTAATAGTGAATGGGTAAGCCATGTCCATTGTGTCCCTAAAAAGGGAGGTATTACCGTTGTTCCTAATGATAAAGATGAATTGATCCCGCAAAGAATTATTACAGGTTATAGGATGGTAATTGATTTCCGTAAGTTAAATAAAGCCACTAAGAAAGATCATTACCCTTTACCTTTTATTGATCAAATGCTAGAAAGGCTGTCCAAACACACACATTTTTGCTTTCTAGATGGTTATTTTGGCTTCTCTCAAATACCTGTGTTAGCAAAGGATCAATCTAAAACTACCTTTACTTGCCCTTTTGGTACTTTTGCTTATAGACGTATGCCTTTTGGTTTATGTAATGCACCTGCTACCTTTCAAAGATGCATGATGGCTATATTTTCTGATTTTTGTGAAAAGATTTGTGAGGTATTCATGGATGACTTCTCTGTCTATGGATCCTCTTTTCATGATTGTTTGAGCAACCTTGATCGAGTTTTGCAGAGATGCGAAGACACTAGTCTCGTCCTGAATTGGGAAAAGTGTCACTTTATGGTTAATGAAGGCATTGTCTTGGGCCACAAGATCTCCGAGAGAGGTATTGAAGTTGATAAAGCCAAAGTTGATGCTATTGAAAAGATGCCATGTCCCAAGGACATAAAAGGTATAAGAAGTTTCCTTGGTCATGCCGGCTTTTGTAGGAGGTTCATTAAGGACTTTTCTAAAATCTCTAGGCCTCTGACTAATTTATTGCAAAAAGATATTCCTTTTGTCTTTGATGATGATTGTGTAGAAGCATTTGAAACACTTAAGAAAGCCTTGATCACTGCACCTATTGTTCAGCCACCTGATTGGATTTTACCTTTTGAAATTATGTGCGATGCTAGTGATTATGATGTAGGTGTTGTTTTAGGGCAAAGAGTCGATAAGAAATTGAATGTTATCCAGTATGCTAGTAAGACTCTTGATACTGCTTAGAGAAATTATGCTACTACTGAAAAAGAGTTCTTAGCAGTTGTGTTTGCATGTGATAAGTTTAGACCTTATATTGTTGATTCTAAAGTTACTATTCACACCGATCATGCTGCTATTAAATATCTTATGGAAAAGAAAGATGCTAAGCCTAGACTCATTAGATGGGTTCTCTTGCTCCAAGAATTTGACTTGCATATTATTGATAGAAAGGGAGTTGAGAACCCCGTTGCAGACAACTTATCTAGGTTAGAGAATGTTCTTGATGACCCACTGCCTATTAATGATAGTTTTCTTGATGAACAATTAGCGGTTGTCAATGCTTCTCGTACTGCTCCTTGGTATGCTGATTATGCTAATTACATTGTTGCTAAATATATACCGCCTAGTTTCACATACCAGCAAAAGAAAAGGTTATTTTATGATTTAAGACATTACTTCTAGGATGATCCACACCTTTATAAAGAAGGAGTAGATGGTATTATTAGACGTTGTGTGCCTGAGCATGAATAGGAACAAATCCTGCGCAAGTGTCACTCTGAATCCTATGGAGGACACCACGCTGGAGATAGAACTGCTCACAAGGTACTACAATCTGGTTTTTATTGGCCTACTCTCTTCAAAGATGCTTGTAAGTTTGTCTTATCTTGTGATGAATGTCAAAGAATAGGTAACATTAGTAGACGTCAAGAAATGCCTATGAATTATTCTCTTGTTATTGAACCGTTTGATGTTTGGGGCTTTGATTACATGGGACCTTTTCCCGCCTCCAATGGTTATACACATATTTTAGTTGATGTTGATTATGTTACTAAGTGGGTAGAAGCTATTCCAACTAGTAGTGCTGATCATAACACTTCTATTATAATGCTTAAAGAAGTTATTTTTCCGAGGTTTGGAGTCCCTAGATATCTTATGACTGATGGTGGTTCACACTTTATTCATGGTGCTTTCCGTAAGATGCTCGCTAAGTATGATGTCAATCATAGAATCGCATCTCCTTATCACCCGCAGTCTAGTGGTCAAGTAGAGTTGAGCAATAGAGAGCTCAAATAAATTTTGCAAAAGACTATGAATAGATCTAGAAAGAATTGGTCCAAAAAACTTGATGATGCATTATGGGCCTATAGAACTGCATACAAAAATCCTATGGGTATGTCTCCATATAAGATGGTCTATGGAAAGGCATGTCATTTACCTCTTGAACTTGAACATAAGGCATATTGGGCTATCAAAGAGCTCAATTATGACTTCAAACTTGCTGGTGAGAAGAGGTTGTTTGATATTATCTCACTTGATGAATGGAGAACCCATGCATATGAGAATGCCAAGCTTTTCAAAGAAAAAGTCAAACGCTGGCATGATAAGAGGATACAAAAGCGTGAGTTTAACGTAGGAGATTATGTGCTATTATTCAACTCTCATTTAAGATTTTTTGCAGGAAAACTTCTCTCAAAATGGGAAGGTCTCTATGTTATCGAGGAGGTCTATCGTTCTGGTGCTATAAAAATCGACAACTTCGAAGGTACAAATCTGAGGGTGGTAAACGGTCAAAGAATTAAACATTATATTTCAGGTAATCCTATCAATGTTGAAACTAATATTATTGAAACCATAACCCCCGAGGAATACATAAGAGACACTTTCCAGAACATTCCAGACTCCGAAAAGGCATAGGTACGTGGTACGGTAAGTAAACCGACTCCAAAACAATTCTAATGGAAATTTTTATTAGTTTTGGATTATTTAAGAATTTTAGGAAGAAAGAAGTAGTCTTAAAGGGACACGAGGCTCCCACGAGAGAGGAGGCCGCCCCCGCCCCCTGTAGGGCGCGCCCCCTGTCTCGTGGGCACCTCGTGTGCCTCCCGGACTCCGTTTTCTTACACGTTACGTATTTTGGTCGGTAAAAATTCATTATATATACTCCCGAAGGTTTTGACCAACGTATCACGCAAATATCCTCTGTTTTCGTTTCGGCTATTACTGTTTCAGATCTAGAGCATCATGTCGTCTCCAAGCGCTCCCAAGGACAAGTTTTTCGAGAGGGTTATCAACCCCTATCTCGCGGAGGTACTGCATCACCCTCAAACCATTGAGATGCATGAGGGGGTGCTGCACATCCGCGATGTGGAGGGACCAAGGCGTACTGGGAGCATGGAGACAAAGCTCGAAGCCATGGAGCAAGAAGTTTTCAAGTGTCAAGGGATGGTGGAGCGTGGACTCAACGCCAACCAGATGATGATCACGGAGTTCACCAACAACCACAAGCTGGATGCCAAAGTCATTGGGGAGACCATCTTCAAGCTTCAAGAGAAAATCGAGCACCTCCAAGCCCAGATTTATGACCTGCAAAACCAGAACTGTGAGTATGAATATAGATTCAAGCGAATGAGTTTGGCTGCAGATTTAATGATCCCGGTGTCACATCCCTGGTCCTGTTATGCACTAGGCTAGACCTCATGTGAGCATCATGTTTTAATTCAAATGAAATTTGAATTGAGGAATTTTCAAAGCCTCAGAAACCTTCTAAAAATGATCAACATTAAAATCTCCTCAAAGAAGTCCAAGAAAATGTTCCTCCTAGTCTCTGAAAATATTGCAAAGAGGTAGAACTCAAAACAATATTTTTGGTATCTCAGAGTTAATTATTTTGGGCCTTTGAATTAAATAAATAGCTATTTGCATTGGATATATATATTATATATAAATAATAAATGTCCAATAATTACTGGAACATTTTATGTGGTTTGGTATATTTTAGTTCTAGCCACATAATTATTTTCAGGATTTTATAAAATGGTTTGGTATTTTTACTAAACCAAAACAAAGCAGAACAAAATAGAAAACAATAAATAAAAGCAGAGAGAGAGAACTTACCTCAGCTTACCTGGCAGCCCACCCGCAGCCCAACAGCTGGCCAGCCCATCTGGCCGGCCCAGCCCACCTCCTCCCCCTTGTCATCTTCCTCCTCAGCCAGGAGGACGAACAGGTGCGTGGCGGGCGCCGACGCTGCCCCGGCCACCTCCTGCTTCCCCTGGCCACCTCCTGCTTCCTCCTCGACGCCCCGGTGACGCCACGCGCCTCCCCGACCCCCCCTCTCACTTCCCCTCTCCCTCTGGACCGCTCCCCCTCCTCTGGCTCTCTCTTTCCCTCTCTTCCTGTGATCCCCGAGCGCACCGCAGCACGCCGCCAAGCACCACCGCGGCCACCGCCTTCCCCTCGCCTCTCCGACGCGCCCCCGAGCTCCGCCGTGACGTCCCCGTCCCTACCACGGAGCCACAAGACGCCGGACGCCCTGGAGCGCCGTCACCGACGCCATCTTCTTCCTCTGCACCGACGGCCGTCGTCGCTTGATTCGCCGCCCACAGAGCGTCCCCGGCCTCGCCCTCGCGCTCGTTGGACTCGCGGTGAGCCGCTGACCCGTTCCCCTCTTCTTCCCATGCCGTTTGGCCGCTCTAGCCATTGCTTCCGCCGGACCCGAGAGCTCGCCGCCGCCGTGCCTCGTCACCGTCGTGGCCAGAGCCACCGTGGCTCAAAGCCGGGCACACCACCGTGCTCCAAACCTCACCAGGAGCACGTAGAACCCACCAGCTTCCCCTCCCGAGCACCACAACGCCAAACCCGCAGGTGCCCGAACTCCGGCCGCCGCCTTGGAGCTCGCCGCCGTCGACTCAGGCCACCCCAGCTCCTCCCGTTCGCTCCATTAGATGCGCTGCTTTGCCAGCTAGCCGTAGCCGCAAACCACGAGTAAAACGGTGCCCTGTAGCGCAAACCCGACGCGGACGCCGCCGCGATCTGAGGTTGCCGGCGGTTAAACGCCGGCAGCTGACGTGGCGCTGATTTAGTTAGCACTAATGACCACGCTAAACACCCCCACAGCCACTGACAGTGGGCCCCACCCCTGGTCAAACCCCAGTCAGCGCTGGGTTTGACCGGGATTAGCTCCTGTGTCACTGACGTGTGGCCCCCACACGTCAGGTTTGACCTGGGGCGCCCAGTTGACCCTGCTGACGTCACTGTGACGTGGTGCTGACGCCATAATCATTTCTGGATTTAATATTATTCAGGAAATTCCAGAAAATGCCTAAAACTTCTAAAAATCATAGAAAATTAACCGTAACTCCAAATTAAATAAATTATATATGAAAAATTATCAGAAAAATTCAAGGAATCCATCTGTACCATTTTCATGCATGTCAGAACAACTTATAGCTGCTGTTTAGCACAAATCAATTAAATGGCATTTGAATAATCACATATGGAGTTTGAATTTGAATATTATATTCAAACCAACTTCATTTAATCTGTTGCTAGTTGCATTAGCTCAAAACACATTCATATTGCCATGTCATGAGCATGCATCATATTGTGCATTGCATTGATTGTGTTCCTTCTGTGTTGCCGGTATTTGTCCCCTCTCGATAGACGTGATACCGATGATGTGATCGTTGACACTGATGAAGACTCAATGTTATCTTCAGAAGTGCCAGGCAAGCAAAACCCCCTTGTTCATTCCGATACAATCCTACTCTCTCGCTCCTGCTCTCTTTTACTGCATTAGGACAACACCGATTCATCTGTTACTTGCTGCGGTAGCTGAACCCCTTTATCCTTTGCATGACCTGTCATTGCCACAGTAAATAGATGAAACCCACTAGCATGAGTAGGAGTTGTTTGAGCCCTGTTGTGCCTACTCATTCATGCTTGTTTGTCATGCCTGCTACTGCTTAGAGTTGAGTCAGGTCTGATTCATCGGGGATGAATCAGAGGTGTGTGAACATGTCCTACTGTGTGTGAGCTAAGTGTGTGAACACGATTTGGTAAAGGTAGCGGTGAGAGGCCATGTAGGAGTACATGGTGGGTTGTCTCATTGAAGCCGTCCTCAGGAACTGAGTTCTGTGTTTGTGATCCATGATTCAGCTACTACCATACATTGGGCCCTGAAATATGACCCCGCTCGACTTCTTATTCACCCTTGTCCTCTGTCCAGGAGTTGCAAGTAGTTTCTGGTGTTTGTAGCTTACTGGAGGCCGTGGACAGCGCTGACCGTAGGGGTGGGCTGTGATGTGGTAGGTACGTGGCACGGTGTACCGGATGCCCGTTTGGTATCTCGGGAACCCTGTTCACATCGTTTGGGGCTGTGAGCGAAACTCCGGCCAGATCTCCTCATGGATGGAACCCGAATAGGCGATAAACCTGGACTAGAGACTTGAGTGTTTAGGTAGGTCGTGGTCTACACCCACGTCGGTTTTCGCTTGAAGTCTGCTGAGCACATGTCGTGTGCAGACGCTAAGTGGTGGAAACATGTATGAAGAAGTACACCCCTGCAGGGTTAACATCATCTATTCGAATAGCCGTGTCCGCGGTAAAGGACTTCTGGGTTGCTTATATCAGTTCTTAGACAAGTGAAAGTGGATACTTTAAAATGCGCAAGATAAGCGTGAGTGCTATGGATGGCGTTCTCGTAGGGAGACGGGAGCGGATCCATAGTGGTGTATTGATATGGTGAATATGTGGACTCGTGTGCGCCACCTCAAAAGAGTTACATTGCAGTCGTATTTCAGGATAGCCACCGAGTCAAGCTGGCTTGCTGCAGTTAAACCCCACCATCCCCTTTGTTGATAATGATGCATATGTAGTTAGTTCTGATGTAAGTCTTGCTGGGTACATTTGTACTCACGTTTGCCTATTTTATGTTTTTGCAGAGAGACTTCGGTCTCACTAGTAGTTCCGCGTGGACTTCGACGTTTAGCTTGTTACCTCAGCTACGATCTTGTGCCCTCGGCAGGATCTGGTAGATAGTCAGGCTTCTCAGCCTTTTTCATTTATAGATGTCTGTACTCAGACATGATAGCTTCCGCTTGTGCTTTGATTTGTATGCTCTGAATGTTGGGTCATGAGACCCCTGTTTGTAATATCTCGCTCCTCGGAGCCTATTGAATAAATACTTGAGTCGTAGAGTCATGTTGTGATGCCATGTTGTATTTGCACATATCGAGCATATTGTGTGTATGTTATTGAAATGCTTGGTATGTGTGGGATCTGACCATCTAGTTGTTTATCTTTAGTAGCCTCTCTTACGGGAAATGTCTCCTAGTGTTTCCACCGAGCCATGGTAGCTTGCTACTGCTCCGGAACACTTAGGCTGGCCGGCATGTGTCCTTCTTCGTTCCTGTGTCTGTCCCTTCGGGGAAATGTCACGCGATGAATACCGGAGTCCTGTTAGCCCGCTACAGCCCGGTTCACCGGAGTCCTGCTAGCCCAGTGCTACAGCCTGGATTCACTCGCTGATGACCGACACGTTCGATGCTGGGTCATGGATGCCTGTCCCTGTAAGTTTGTGCCACTTTGGGTTTACGACTAGCCATGTCAGCCCGGGCTCCTTATCATATGGATGCTAGCGACACTGTCATATACGTGTGCCAAAAGGCGCAAACGGTCCCGGGTAAAGGTAAGGCGACACCCGTGGGAATACCGTGCGTGAGGCCGCAAAGTGATATGAGGTGTTACATGCTAGATCGATGTGGCATTGAGTCGGGGTCCTGACAGCGTTGGTATCAGAGCTTGACTGCCTGTAGGATTACCAAGCCAAACTGGTCGAAGTTGAGTCTAGAAATTCTTTAGTTATATAAGGGAATTGATTGTGGGATGGAACGTAAGGCTCTTTTTACTCCTTATACCTCATGCCCTTCTGATCTGAGTCATCTTATCTTTCTACGGGGATTAAGAACTAGGCTATCTCTTCTTTCTATCAGGATCACGTGTTACTAATCCGTAGACTTATAGATTGTTGGACTTAAGCCTCGTTTCAGTTCCTACTACTTCTGTATGTTAATTGTTGATCTCGAGACCTTGATATTGTGCTTCTGAGTGGTTATGCCACCATTTTTGTGAATGTCTCAAATCTTTTCTGAGCATTTACAGCCGTTATGCTGTCCGAGTCATCCCAGGTTTCTAAGTAGTCTGATGCAATTGCAAATCCTTTCTTTCCGTTTCAATGTTCCCATGGGCCAGATTAACCACACTAATCAGTGAGTTGAGGTACTCCGTTACCTTGACATATATGTTGGAGATATTATTATGACCCTAGGTGTCTTAGGGGATCATCTAGTAATTTAGCCATGATTTGTGTTCCCAGTGTGATGATTCTGGCCATCATTCTCGAAAGCATCCCGTGATGCTACTTAGTAATAGGTATTCCGTTTCTGGGTTTTGAACCCGAGATTCACTCTACTTACTTCATGTTGATAGTAATTGCTAGTGCCTTTAGGATATTAGTAACCTTTGCGATAGTCCTTGAATGTCCGTGGTATCTTCTTCTTCCAAATACCATGAACTACTTATGGCAGAAGTTCCTTGTTGAACTGAAATATCACAAAAGGATTATTCTTGATGAGTTCTTCATTATATATTGTGGCTCTGCCAGTTCTACCTTTCTGCATGGGTTATCCGGAAGAAATATGTTGAACTTCGTTCGACATGCTAATCCATGCATCCACAACTCAGGAAATCATATGTTCCTTTGAGTTGTCCCTCTTTAGTTGTCTACTGACCTTCGTCTATCAATTGATAGTCAAGAGTATGCGTGCAATCGTTCATCGATACCTATTAACTCTTGTGGTCCGTCAAGCCATTCTATCGCGGAATGACTAGGAGAAACAAACTCTAGTACCTCTTCCATATCCAGGATTGGGTCAAAGAAGTTGTGCTCCGCAGATCAAATTGCTAATCCAGCTTTTGTTCTGTTCTACCGTGGAGTGTTACCATCTTTATATCGGGATTGTTATAGGAATTGCACACCATCCTATGAACTCTTGGTACAGTGATACTTCTTGCCATCATTAGTCATTCCTCGGTCTTCGTGTTGATGCAACCGGAATACCGACAAATGAATTGTGATGTGTGAAATCAATACGCCTAGCAACCTCGTTGCTGGGTAGTTAAAGGACAATAATTTCATTCTTAGTGTGTTGGTTATTGAATCATCATTCTAAGATTGATCGTGCTACCTAGTCCATTCTCCTGGTTCACTCCTCGATCGATGAGTTAGGATCATTTCAAATCTTTGCTCTATTGATCATATCGTCTTGCCCTGAAAAGCAAGATTGTTCTCGAGCTTAGTAGCATACCGGTGGTTCGTGATTTTCTGAATATCTTCTCAGAAGTATTACCAGGTTGTCACCTGACCGCTATGTTGAGTTCGTGATCAAGTTGGTTTATTCCTGTAAACCACTCCTTCTCCAAGAATCCGTGTTGGATACCCTGAGCTAGTTGGTTAAGCTAGACAACAACTTGGAGAGTTGGAAGATAAAATCTTGCCTGACTTAGTTTGTTCCAAAGGGATATTCTTGTGTAGTGTGTGTTGAAGAAAGATGATATTTTCATTGATTGGTCCCTGTGATCAGTTGCTGGACCTATTGTCTTATCAATTCTTTGATTTGAGTGTGGGCTATCGTCAAATCAATCAGTACCAACGATGCTCGTAATGTTGTCTTGTTCGTGGTTGATCCCTCGAGCATACACCATTACATCTTTGGTCTGACCAATGCTATCACCATGTTCACTTAACTATGGAATTCCTTTTAAAAGGAAACCTAGATGAATTGTTGTTGGGCCCATTGACAACATCCTTATCTCCTCCATGATTTTGTTGAACATTAAGCTAGTGTTGGAAACTTTTGAAAGCATTTTCTTCATGCTAGCTCATGAAGTATTTGTTTGATGAAAGGAGTGACTTCCTCTTATACACGTGCATTTGGTGAAAGTTGCCGCCGTGAATTTGAGAAAGTTAGTTTTGCTTCCTCTGGAATCATCCCAAGTCAGTCATGCATACGTGCGAAGTATTCGGTGGTCTGGAGACTTGCAACCTTCATTCCATATGTGTATCCTAGCACACCAAGCCACTGATTGATTTGTTCAAGGAGAAGGAGTTCCTTCATAAGAGCTAATCCGGACTTTTGTAAGGACTTCGATATCCTCGTTGATGGTTCCCCACCTGAACTCGGTAGTGTTTTATTATAAGACTACCACGTGGTCATGCTTGTCTGGGACAACGTGTTCACATGTTTGTAGCAGAACTAGCTCATGTTTTGGAGCTTACTATCGTAGTTCATTCCCCGAGAGTCTCGCAACGTCATCTCGTCGATTTGTGTTGCAAACTTTCGTTTTTCTTCCTAGACTCGATGAGTCTGGAATATCCTGACACCAACCAGATCTGAATCTCAGGCAGATATGATGGTTGGAACATTTCCCAAGAACTATAATATTGGTCTCTCGATAATCGGTATGGTGGATGTCGTGGCCAACACACCCATCCGGTAGACCTGTTATTGTAGTATCTTGATTGAGGAAGTTGGCCACCTCCCCATAGGGATTTCGTAGGATTTACTTCCTAGTTGCCCCTATGGATTTTTGTGTTCCCGAAGTCCGACCTTTTACTCGATGTTCTAGTTATCAAACCATATCTATGAGTGGATTACACTAGCACATCAAGGAGAATATTAGAAGCGGAGTGCTAAGTGTCTCTCGGTCGATCATCCAGATTTTGTTTCCTTGGCCCTGCCAAGGGTGAAATCTGAGAAGGTGTTATCTTCCTTTGCATCTGCATCCTCCATCACCATTCATCATGGTAGTAAGTTGTGTTACCGGACCCTTGACACAGATGTGGGTAAAACCTTGATGATTATGGAATTGCTCAAGTTCTTGAGAGCACGCACAAGCGCTAGGTATTATCGCCGGCACTAACCGGGATTGCTCCTAGTCTCGTCGGTTATGCTATAACCACTCCAACAGTGAATTCACTCTTTATTGTTGGGTTCTTCCCCAGTTACCAGAATCATTCCAGCATTTGCATTTTGTTCCTAGCTTGCACCGCCAATGTGCCATTCTACTATGGGTCCCTTCCATTTCCGGTGATAAGCAAAAATCATCCATTGCGTTGTCTTCAACAAGGTAATCCACATCATCCAAGTTTGAGTATGCCATTCTACCGAACCCCTCTAAATGATCGATTATGATTTGCCTTAGGCTGGTTTAAAGAGTTTCAATGATCTCTGAATCAAAAGTAATTCTTTTTGCCACTTAAGGTAATAATCTACGAATCACCCTACTCCAGGATGTTTCGTCGTGGTATCATGGCAACTCAACTCCTCGCTACGTTGACAATCGTTTACCACCTTCTTAGGTGTGCAATTGTTGTCTACCTAGTGAACCTTCGTCATCCGTTTCTTTCCACCCCTCTTGATGTGTATCTCGTGTATCAACCCGAGAGATGGTTCTATGTCTCATTCCGTGAGTTAATCCTGAGTTGTTCGATCTTCGAGGAGATCGACCCTTCTAGAGTCTCCTTCTCTCCAGGTCATGTTGGCAGGATTTCTCAGAGCAAGACTTCAAGACAATAATGGTGATCGAATCAACGTTCCTATGAAGTGCAACCTGGATCGTGAAGATTGTACTAGTTGCGTTCCCCCTTCACCTTACCCTACGCTTGAATCTCGGGACGAGATTTTTGTTTAGTGGGGGTGAGTTGTCACATCCCTGGTCCTGTTATGCACTAGGCTAGACCTCATGTGAGCATCATGTTTTAATTCAAATGAAATTTGAATTGAGGAATTTTCAAAGCCTCAAAAACCTTCTAAAAATGATCAACATTAAAATCTCCTCAAAGAAGTCCAAGAAAATGTTCCTCCTAGTCTCTGAAAATATTGCAAAGAGGTAGAACTCAAAACAATATTTTTGGTATCTCAGAGTTAATTATTTTGGGCCTTTGAATTAAATAAATAGCTATTTGCATTGGATATATATATTATATATAAATAATAAATGTCCAATAATTACTGGAACATTTTATGTGGTTTGGTATATTTTAGTTCTAGCCACATAATTATTTTCAGGATTTTATAAAATGGTTTAGTATTTTTACTAAACCAAAACAAAGCAGAACAAAATAGAAAACAATAAATAAAAGCAGAGAGAGAGAACTTACCTCAGCTTACCTGGCAGCCCACCCGCAGCCCAACAGCTGGCCAGCCCATCTGGCCGGCCCAGCCCACCTCCTCCCCCTTGTCATCTTCCTCCTCAGCCAGGAGGACGAACAGGTGCGTGGCGGGCGCCGACGCTGCCCCGGCCACCTCCTGCTTCCCCAGGCCACCTCCTGCTTCCTCCTCGACGCCCCGGTGACGCCACGCGCCTCCCCGACCCCCCCTCTCACTTCCCCTCTTCCTCTGGACCGCTCCCCCTCCTCTGGCTCTCTCTTTCCCTCTCTTCCTGTGATCCCCGAGCGCACCGCATCACGCCGCCAAGCACCACCGCGGCCACCGCCTTCCCCTCGCCTCTCCGACGCGCCCCCGAGCTCCGCCGTGACGTCCCCGTCCCTACCACGGAGCCACAAGACGCCGGACGCCCTGGAGCGCCGTCACCGACGCCATCTTCTTCCTCTGCACCGACGGCCGTCGTCGCTTGATTCACCGCCCACAGAGCGTCCCCGGCCTCGCCCTCGCGCTCGTTGGACTCGCGGTGAGCCGCTGACCCGTTCCCCTCTTCTTCCCATGCCGTTTGGCCGCTCTAGCCATTGCTTCCGCCGGACCCGAGAGCTCGCCGCCGCCGTGCCTCGTCACCGTCGTGGCCAGAGCCACCGTGGCTCAAAGCCGGGCACACCACCGTGCTCCAAACCTCACCAGGAGCACGTAGAACCCACCAGCTTCCCCTCCCGAGCACCACAACGCCAAACCCGCAGGTGCCCGAACTCCGGCCGCCGCCTTGGAGCTCGCCGCCGTCGACTCAGGCCACCCCAGCTCCTCTCGTTCGCTCCATTAGATGCGCTGCTTTGCCAGCTAGCCATAGCCGCAAACCACGAGTAAAACGGTGCCCTGTAGTGCAAACCCGACGCGGACGCCGCCGCGATCTGAGGTTGCCGGCGGTTAAACGCCGGCAGCTGACGTGGCGCTGATTTAGTTAGCACTAATGACCACGCTAAACACCCCCACAGCCACTGACAGTGGGCCCCACCCCTGGTCAAACCCCAGTCAGCGCTGGGTTTGACCGGGATTAGCTCCTGTGTCACTGACGTGTGGCCCCCACACGTCAGGTTTGACCTGGGGCGCCCAGTTGACCCTGCTGACGTCACTGTGACGTGGTGCTGACGCCATAATCATTTCTGGATTTAATATTATTCAGGAAATTCCAGAAAATGCCTAAAACTTCTAAAAATCATAGAAAATTAACCGTAACTCCAAATTAAATAAATTATATATGAAAAATTATCAGAAAAATTCAAGGAATCCATCTGTACCATTTTCATGCATGTCAGAACAACTTATAGCTGCTGTTTAGCACAAATCAATTAAATGGCATTTGAATAATCACATATGGAGTTTGAATTTGAATATTATATTCAAACCAACTTCATTTAATCTGTTGCTAGTTGCATTAGCTCAAAACACATTCATATTGCCATGTCATGAGCATGCATCATATTGTGCATTGCATTGATTGTGTTCCTTTCTGTGTTGCCGGTATTTGTCCCCTCTCGATAGATGCGATACCGATGATGTGATCGTTGACACTGATGAAGACTCAATGTTATCTTCAAAAGTGCCAGGCAAGCAAAACCCCCCCTTGTTCATTCCGATACAATCCTACTCTCTCGCTCCTGCTCTCTTTTACTGCATTAGGACAACACCGATTCATCTGTTACTTGCTGCGGTAGCTGAACCCCTTTATCCTTTGCATGACCTGTCATTGCCACAGTAAATAGATGAAACCCACTAGCATGAGTAGGAATTGTTTGAGCCCTGTTGTGCCTACTCATTCATGTTTGTTTGTCATGCCTGCTACTGCTTAGAGTTGAGTCAGGTCTGATTCATCGGGGATGAATCAGAGGTGTGTGAACATGTCCTACTGTGTGTGAGCTAAGTGTGTGAACACGATTTGGTAAAGGTGTCGGTGAGAGGCCATGTAGGAGTACATGGTGGGTTGTCTCATTGCAGCCGTCCTCAGGAACTGAGTTCTGTGTTTGTGATCCATGATTCAGCTACTACCATACATTGGGCCCTGAAATATGACCCCGCTCGACTTCTTATTCACCCTTGTCCTCTGTCCAGGAGTTGCAAGTAGTTTCTGGTGTTTGTAGCTTACTGGAGGCCGTGGACAGCGCTGACCATAGGGGTGGGCTGTGATGCGGTAGGTACGTGGCACGGTGTACCGGATGCCCGTTTGGTATCTCGGGAACCCTGTTCACATCGTTTGGGGCTGTGAGCGAAACTCCGGCCGGATCTCCTCATGGATGGAACCCGAATAGGCGATAAACCTGGACTAGAGACTTGAGTGTTTAGGTAGGTCGTGGTCTACACCCACATCGGTTTTCGCTTGAAGTCTGCCGAGCACATGTCGTGTGCAGACGCTAAGTGGTGGAAACATGTATGAAGAAGTACACCCCTGCAGGGTTAACATCATCTATTCGAATAGCCGTGTCTGCGGTAAAGGACTTCTGGGTTGCTTATATCAGTTCATAGACAAGTGAAAGTGGATACTCTAAAATGCGCAAGATAAGCGTGAGTGCTATGGATGGCGTTCTCGTAGGGAGACAGGAGCGGATCCATAGTGGTGTATTGATATGGTGAATATGCGGACTCGTGTGCGCCACCTCAAAAGAGTTACATTGCAGTCGTAGTTCAGGATAGCCACCGAGTCAAGCTGGCTTGCTGCAGTTAAACCCCACCATCCCCTTTGTTGATAATGATGCATATGTAGTTAGTTCTGATGTAAGTCTTGCTGGGTACATTTGTACTCACGTTTGCCTATTTTATGTTTTGAAGAGAGACTTCGGTCTCACTAGTAGTTCCACGTGGACTTCGACGTTTAGCTTGTTACCTCAGCTACGATCTTGTGCCCTCGGCAGGATCTGGCAGATAGTCAGGCTTCTCAGCCTTTTTCATTTATAGATGTCTGTACTCAGACATGATAGCTTCCGCTTGTGCTTTGATTTGTATGCTCTGAATGTTGGGTCGTGAGACCCCTGTTTGTAATATCTCGCTCCTCGGAGCCTATTGAATAAATACTTGAGTCGTAGAGTCATGTTGTGATGCCATGTTGTATTTGCACATATCGAGCATATTGTGTGTATATTATTGAAATGCTTGGTATGTGTGGGATCTGACCATCTAGTTGTTTATCTTTAGTAGCCTCTCTTACGGGGAAATGTCTCCTAGTGTTTCCATCGAGCCATGGTAGCTTGCTACTGCTCCGGAACACTTAGGCTGGCCGGCATGTGTCCTTCTTCGTTCCTGTGTCTGTCCCTTCGGGGAAATGTCACGCGATGAATACCAGAGTCCTGTTAGCCCGCTACAGCCCGGTTCACCGGAGTCCTGCTAGCCCAGTGCTACAGCCTGGATTCACTCGCTGATGACCGACACGTTCGATGCTGGGTCATGGATGCCTGTCCCTGTAAGTTTGTGCCACTTTGGGTTTACAACTAGCCATGTCAGCCCGGGCTCTTTATCATATAGATGCTAGCGACACTGTCATATACATGTGCCAAAAGGCGCAAACGGTCCCGGGTAAAGGTAAGGCGACACCCGTGGGAATACCGTGCGTGAGGCCGCAAAGTGATATGAGGTGTTACATGCTAGATCGATGTGGCATTGAGTCGGGGTCCTGACACCCGGAGACTCGATCATCCTTTTATGATGGAGAGCCTATGCCTTGGAAGACGGACGACAAGCCTACATCATCAACAACTCCTACTTCAGCACCTCCGAAGAAATAATCATATGGGTATGGGCAGTCCCCTTGGCAACTGCCAAGCTTGGGGGAGGTGCCCCGGTATCGTATCACCATCACACTCCTATTTTTACCGCTTTATTTAGTTCGATCCTTTTAGTAGTATCTTGATCTAGTAGTTCGAAGTTTTTGATATCAAGTAGTTTTGAGTTTTGCATTGTGATCTATTTATGTAATCGAGCCCGTGTGCTATCTATAATAAAGATTAGTGTTGAGTCAAGGGCTTTGCTATTTTGCTATGATCTTGAGAAAGTAGAAAGAACAAAAGAGTTCATATTGATCTTATGGATAGTGATAACTTCACACATAGAAATTATGAGGCATAAAAATTGTTGAGAGTTGATGAACGTAGCCTTGGTCATCGTTGCAATTAATAGGAAGTGATAAGGAAAGAGGAGTTCACATATAAATACATTATCTTAGACATCTTTTATGATTGTGAGGCACTCATTAAGTATGACATGCTAAAAGAGTTGACGTTGGACAAGGAAGACAACATAATGGTTTATGTTTTCCGACACCTCAGTTAAAGTATATTGTCATTGACCTTCCAAACATGTTGAGCTTGCCTTTCCCCCTCATGCTAGCCAAATTCCTTGCACCAAGTAGAGATACTACTTGTGCTTCCAAATATCCTTAAACTCGGTTTTGCCATGAGAGTCCACCATATCTACCTATGGATTGTGTAAGATCCTTCAAGTAAGTTCTCATCGGTGCAAGCAATAAAAATTGCTCTCTAAATATGTATGACTTATTAGTGCAGAGAAAATAAACTTTGGACGAACTTCTTGTGGAAGTAATAAAAGCGACGGACTGCATAATAAAGGTCCACATACAAGGGGCAATATAAAGTGACGTTCTTTTGCACTAAGACTTTATGCATCAACCCTAAATGCGCATGACAACCTCTGCTTCCCTCTGTGAAGGGCCTATCTTTTACTTTATGTTTTACTTTATGCTTGAGTCAAGGTGATGCTCACCTTTCCCTTTTTCACTTTATCCTTGGGCAAGCTCTTCGTGTTTGAAAGATCATGATACATATATCCAATTGGATGTAAGTTGGCATAGGCTATTATTGTTGACATCACCTAAAGGTGAATACGTTGGGAGGCAACACAATAAGCCCCTATCTTTCTCAGTGTCCGGCTAAAACTCTATAACCACAAGTATTGCGTGAGTGTTAGCAATTATGGGAGACTACGAGATAGTTGAGTATGTGAGCTTGTTGAAAAACTCTATTATTGACTCTTTCTAATGTTACGATAAATTGCAATTGCTTCAATGACTGAGATTATAGTTTGTTAGTTCCCAATGAAGTTTTTGAACCATACTTGACATTGTGAATTGCTTATTACTTGAGCATAGGAAATCATATGACAAAATCTATATATGTTGCTGTTATTAGAATGATCATGATGCCATCATGTCCGTATCTTATTTTTATCGACACCTCTATCTCTAAACATGTGGACATATTTTTCGATTCGGCTTCCGCTTGAGGACAAGCGAGGTCTAAGCTTGGGGGAGTTGATACGTCCATTTTGCATCATGCTTTTATATCAATATTTATTGCATTATGGGCTGTTATTACACATTATATCTCAATACTTATGGCTATTCTCTCTTATTTTACAAGGTTTACCATGAAGAGGGGGAATGCCGGCAGCTGGGATTCTGGCTGGAAAAGGAGCAAACGTTGGAAACCTATTCTGCACAACTCCAAAAGTCCTGAAACTACACGAAACAACCTTTTGGATTTAATAAGAATTTATGAGCGAAAGAAATAGGCCAGGGGGGCCCACACCCTGTCCAGGAGACAGGGGGCGCGCCCCCCTGTAGGGCGCGGCCTCCTATCTCCTAGGCCCCCTGGTGGGCCTCTGGCGTCCATCTTCTGCTATATCATCACTTTTACCCTGGAAAAAATCGTGGGCAAGCTTACGGGACGAAACTCCGCTGCCACGAGGCGGAACCTTGGCGGAATCAATCTAGGGCTCTGGCGGAGCTGTTCTACCGGGGACACTTCCCTCCGGGAGGGGGAAATCATCACCAACGTCATCACCAACGATCCTCTCATCGGGAGGGGGTCAATCTCCATCAACATCTTCACCAACACCATCTCCTCTCAAAACCCTAGTTCATCTCTTGTATCCATCTTGTATCAAAACCACAAATTGGTATCTGTGGGTTGCTAGTAGTGTTGATTACTCCTTGTACTTGATGCTATTTGGTTTACTTGGTGGAAGATCATATGTTCAGATCCTTTATGCAAATTATTACTCCTCTGATTATGAACATGAATATGCTTTGTGAGTAGTTACGTTTGTTCCTGAGGACATGGGTAAAGTCTTGCTATTAGTAGTCATGTGAATTTGGTATTTGTTCGATATTTTGATGAGATGTATGTTGTCTTTTCCTCTAGTGGTGTTATGTGAACGTCGACTACATGACACTTCACCATTATTTGGGCCTAGAGGAAGGCATGGGGAAGTAATAGGTAGATGATGGGTTGCTAGAGTGACAGAAGCTTAAACCCTAGTTTATGCGTTGCTTCGTTAGGGGTTGATATGGATCCATATGCTTAATGATGTGGTTAGGTTTACCTTAATACCTTCTTTTGTAGTTGCGGACGCTTGCAAAAGGGGTTAATCATAAGTGGGATGCTTGTCCAAGTTAGGGTAGTACCCAAGTACCGGTCCACCCACATATCAAATTATCAAAGTACCGAATGTGAATCTTATGAACGTGATGAAAACTAGCTTGACGATAATTCCCAATGTGTCCTCGGGAGCTCCTTCTTCATTATTATAATTTGTCCAGGCTTATCCTTTGCTACATAAAGGATTGGGCCACCTTGCTGCACTTTATTTACTTTATTTACTTTATTTACTTTTTGCTCGTTACTATTTATCTTATCACAAAACTATCTATCACCTACTATTCCAGTGCTTGCAGAGAAAACCTTATCGAAAACCGCTTATCATTTCCTTCTGCTCCTCATTGGGTTCGACAATCTTACTTATCGAAAGGACTACAATAGATCCCTATACTTGTGGGTCATCAAGGTTCGTCCTCGTCTTCACTTGGTGTTTCCCTCCCCTTGTGTTCAGCATTTAATTTGCTGGTCTGCTTGAAGACCCAGCACTCTTTGTGCGTGTGGTTCGCAGGTTTGTCGGGGGTGCCATGAATTTTGCATAGTCTGTCTAGGACTCTATTCAGACTGGACGGTCCCTCTTTACTGCCTTTAGATGGCTTCTTCTGCAGATCGGGTCGAGAGCCCCTGAATCCAGCATTGACCGTTGTGTTGTCCGGGCTCTCTTCTTTGTTTTGGCGTTTGTTTTTATTACACCGTGGCTTTCCGTTGCCATCCCTTATTTCGGATGTGCTAGGATCGCTGGTGCCTTTACAGGCCAACCAGCTATCTTCACCCGTGCAAAAGCGGGTCATGAGGCTTGTTAAGGCTGCCATTGTCCTTGGCTTTTCTTGGCCAAGGTGTCTAGCGAGCCACTCGCCACGGATGATGTGCTTGAATGCCGCTAAGGCTTCGGTGTCCGGACAATCGACAATTTGATTCTTCTTAGTGAGGAATCTGTTCCAAATCTTGCAGGCGGACTCTCCGCGCTGTTGTATTATGTGACTTAGATCGTCAGCATCCGGAGGCCGGACATAAGTCCCTTGAAAATTGGCCCTGAAAGCGTCCTCGAGTTCCTCCCAACTCCCAATTGAATTTTCGGGGAGGCTTTTCAACCAGTGTCGATCTGGTCCCTTCAACTTGAGGGGAAGGTATTTGATGGCGTGGAGGTCATCCCCACGAGCCATGTGAATATGCAGGATAAAATCCTCGATATAGACAACTGGGTCTGTCGTTCTGTCGTATGCCTCTATATTCACAGGTTTAAAACCCTGTGGAAATTCATGGTCCAGTACTTCTTCGGTGAAGCACAGGGGGTGAGCAGCCCCCCTGTATCTGGTCGTGATGTGGCATGCCGTCGTCTGTTGTTGTGTCCGGTGCTTACTCCGAACTGGTATTTGGTTGGTATGATCGTTTTGGTGACCATAGTCCCTCGCCGGGGTGTGTCCCTTAGATCCGTATATGGACCTGGCCACGCCGGCTTTCTTATCTAGGTGCTCTCGTAGATCGTGCGTGTCATTGATAGCCGCCCTGTTGCGGTTACGAAGTGGTACGTCTGGCCTCCTGGTCGTGTTATCCTTTGGTGGAATGGCCTCGTCCTCGAATTCTGGCAGTAGCTTGTGTTTTGGATAGCTCTTTGTATGGCGATCGTCGCCGTATCTTTCTTCAGTGTCTAGCACTTTATTCCATCTGCGATTGAGAGTTTCCTATGCGGCTTTTAGCCGTTGCTTTTGCTTCTTTAGGCTTCTCACTGTGGCCATAAGCTTTCTGTGGAGGTTATCTCATTCCCGCGTTCTTCCGGAATGATGAGCTCGTCCCTCGGGATCAATGTGATCGGGCGTCTGCTCCGAACTCGGTTCGGCGTGACCTAGCTCGTCCTGCTCCATCGCTGGGTCCATGTGGTCGTTGTTGCCTTCGGAGTTTACTGGTATGTCGATCTTTCTTGCGTTCTTGTCGCTATTTTTACTGTTGCTGGACTTTGAACGACGTCTGCGCCGTCGTTTTAGCTTTTGCCCGGGGGTTTTATCTTCCGGATTGTCGCCGTCGTCCTCCTTGGGCGTATCCACCATGTATATATATCGTGTGACGAGGTAGTAGTCCAGCACCCCAGAGATTCTGAATCTTCTCCTGCATCGTCATCCATACCGTTGATGCCTTCGGAGTCGAAGTCAAGCACATCGGTTTAATCATCAACCGTCCCAATGAAGTGCGTGGTGGGTGGGCAACGAATTCCTTCGTCGTCTGCTTCCCACTCGAGCCGGACATAGTTCGGCCGAGAGCCTCCTAACAGAGAGAGAGACTTTAATGAGTTCAGCATGTCGCCAAAGGGCGAGTGCTGGAAGATATCCGCGCCGGTAAACTCCATCTCCGGAGCCCAACCTCGCTCGGCTGGCTCAAGAGTGCGCGGACTGGAACCAACAACCGGATACGAGTCCGGGGGTCGGGAGTCACAGGCTTCCACAGAAGTGAGACCTGTGTTCGGCTCCGCCGCCTATGAGTATGCGGCCTGCGGGGCGGGGTCCATCCCTCCGTCCTCAGGCAACGCAGCCTGCTCCAGATTTAGGTCCGGGGCTACTACCAGGGTGATATCCTGAGCATTGTCCGATAGCAGGTCTAAGCCGTGCTCATCGTGACTGTCCGGTGCTCCTGGCACAAGCCCGAATCCGTCGAAGATCAAGTCTCCGCGAATGTCCGTCATGTAGTTCAAGTTTCCGAACCTGACCTGGTGGCCAGGGGCATAGCTGTCGATCTGCTCTAGATGGCCAAGTGAATTGGCCCGCAGTGTGAAGCCTCCGAACACGAAGATTTGTCCAGGGAGAAAAGTCTCGCCCTGGACCGTGTTGTTGACGATTGAAGGCGCCATCAAGCCTTGCAGCGACGACACAGAGGAACTCTCAATGAAAGCAGAATGTCAGTGTCAAAACCGGTGGATCTCAGGTAGGGGGTCCCGATCTGTGCGTCTTAGGCTGATGGTAACATGAAGCAAGGGACACAATGTTTACCCAGGTTCGGGCCCTCTCGATGGAGGTAAAACCCTACTTCCTGCTTGATTAATATTGACGATATGAGTAGTACAAGAGTAGATCTACCACGAGATCGTAGAGGCTAAACCCTAGGAGCTAGCCTATGATGATTATGATTGTAATTGTGATCGACCTTCTAAGGACCAACCTCTCCGGTTTATAAAGACACCAGAGAGGGCTAGGGTTTACATGGAGTCGGTTACAAGGAAGGAAGCACAATATCCGGATCGCCAAGCTTGTCTTCCACGCAAAGGAGAGTCCCATCCGGACACGGCACGGAGTCTTAAGTCTTGTATCTTCACGCTTCAATAGTCCGGGCGATGCATATAGTCCGGCCGTCCGGATACCCCCGAATCCAGGACTCCCTCAGTAGAAGACGGGGATGAGTAGGGCGTGCGAATGGCGTGGGGTTGCTGGCTTGCCCGGTGGATAAACGGCTGTAAGGCCCCAAAGAGTTCTCGAGAACTATGCGGGACCCACTAGATGTCATGTCTACTAGACCCATATCGTAGGCCTGACGGTATAGCTTCTGCCTGTTCGCACGCCATGCCGATGCATGGATGTAACTTCACTTAATTCCGTCAACTGTCGCGCCTCCCACGACCTTCTTCTCCCTCGCGTGGTCGCGCCCTTTGAGACTTCGACCGGCTATAAATGAGCAATTTTTTTGCCTACTCCGCATGCATGATACTCCCTTTGGTCCTTTTTACTCCCGTCAACCGTTTGCAAAGTGTTTGACCAAGTATATACTTTTTTTTGAACACCACCTTATATTAATTAACCAGCCACACCAGTACACTCATTCGATACAATATTCACCACACAAGGCATACATTATTTACAAGAATACCATCTAATCTATTGTCAAAGCTATACTTAGCGATTAAGTGTGCCACCTTATTGGCCGAACGGCTAATCTTTAACAATTGAAGATTGTTGATCAACTTCGAGATGCTCAACGCTTTCATCTTCAGGTCACGCATAGCAGATCTGTCATAGTCCCCCGATGCAAGAGACGCTACCACAAAAGCGCAATCATTCTCTAAAATTACAGGATTATGAAGAGAAATACCTATGTAGAGACCGGCAATGCAAGCCCTAAGCTCCGCTTCCTCCACGCTTTTACCGGCATCAATGAAATCCCACGACCAAATTTATACTAAAAATATCAATATCTACAATACTGATTATAATGAGTATAAGAACTACGTTTTAGAGTGTAAAAATATTGATTTGACATTGTGAATGTTGATACTCCCTCCGTCTAGGTGAGTAAGTCATCTTAGGATGTGCACCGTGACCAAGGAGGAGGGGAAAACGAGAGACATTAATGTTTATTTGCTAATTAAATAGTATCGCATGCAATGAACTAACCACTGCATGTCATGTTTGATAGTCTCGGGTCATTAAAAGCATGCACATCCTCATCTCTTATTGGTTGATATGTCAAGAAACAAGAAACGAGGTAGAAGTTAATGCACCGCGCCTACGTGTTTTGGTATTATTTGGTTTTCGTAAGATGACTTACACACCTAGCTATTAGAGTACTACTACCTCCCTTCTAGTTTAAAGGGCTCGACTCAAAATTTTCACCTACTCTTAGCAAGATAGTAGAGGCGGTGGAATAGTTTTTGAAGTCCGCAAAAGTACTCAACTAATGCTGTCGTTCTTCACAAAAAAATGTGTTTACCAATACATGCATGAACACTAGTTACTCTCAGCATGTTTGCTATTCCCGTGTGCATGATACCAGCTAAGATACCACCATTATGGCCAGCCTTAATCATCGCATGCAATAATTTAGTGCACCTTGAAATATGAACATGTGTGGGGCGTGTATGTTTTTAATGATTTGAGACTATACCTAGCCCGGCATGCAAGATGGCTTATTATGCACCGTCCCCCATACCTGCAGGAAGCCCGTTCGTCTCCAAATCTTTTTCTCTCCATGTGTGGAAACAATATGCTTGCCAAACTCTCCTTCTCCCTCCGGCGGTCCCACCACTCCACCCCGTGTGAAAAAATCTGCATGCATGACTGTCCTCCCCCCACGCTCATCCAATCCGTTGTGACCAGCAATATTTCCACCCCTTTGCTCCCCCATAATTTACTCCAACAAATATGCCCATGTAGCTTTTACTTAACTTCAGGTGCATTGGGTCACTGACATACGGGCCCAGCAGTGTACTGGCCCACAAGTCAGTGACGCAACTGGACCCGCAGTTAAGTCAGTGTAGCTTAGTCCATATCTTACATAGGTGTGCCATTGCTCGCCATAAATACTGCGCCTCCCACGACACTCTATCTCCTCCCCCTCACGTCCAGATTCATCGCTATCTCCTCCCCCTCCCTCTCACGTCGACCACCATGGCATCGCCCCTCCCAAGCCCTAGGAGCCCCTCGCTGCACCGCACGGACGGTCACGCGTCGCCGTTCCGTTCCTCGCCACCACTAGTCGAGGAGGACGCGTCGGTGTTCCGCTCCTCGCCGCGACGCAACGCGTCGCCGTTCCGTTCCTCGCTGCCACTAGTCGAGGAGGACGCGTCGGCGTTCCGCTCCTCGCTGCGACGCGTCAAGGTGGACGCGTCGGCGTTCCCAATCTCGCCAGCACACGCATCGGAGGATGCATCGGCTCCCCGACCGCTACGAGGAGAACGCCGTGCCGCCCGCCGAGCCCCCCCAGCCTTAAGGAGCTTTGGAAAGAAATGGATGTCGCCTTGTGGGAGGCTTTGCCTCCAGCAGAGCGCGCCAAAATAGAGGCGGAGAAGAAGGCCGAGGAAGAGAAGCGCACCGCGCAACAAGCTTTCTGGGAGATCTATGTCGCGTCCGAGAGAGTCAAGCAATTGGTTATTTGGCAGAAGGCTCGTGCGAGGGCCGTGAGGGTGGCGGAGGACGCCCGTGCCGACGTCCTGAGTACAGTCGGGCCCAAGTGCCTCATCTACGCTTGGCGGTACGTGGACCGGGTGCATGCTTCCAGCCAGGAGGAGTACCTGTTGGCGCCGGATCACCACACCGGTGAGATCGCGCTCGCCCGCCGGCAAGCCGCCAATCAGCACCTCGCGAGTTGCAAGGCTGAGGAAGAGGCGTTGTGTCAGCGCGCTGGGAAACAGCCGCGCACCAGGGCACTCGTGGCGCGCCGCAAGCGCTCCTGCGAGCGCCGTGGCTTTTAGGAGGAGTATAATTTTTGTTTTGTAAGGCGATCTCATTAGTTTTGGGATGCAAATGATAAATCCCGAACATTCAGGAATTTTTAGCGTCCTTAATTAAGTATGTAAAAGGGAAAGTTTTAACGTTGTGTATTATTACGCATTTTGCAAGTACGTGCATATAGCACAAACTTTACTATATACTATCGGACTACACATCTCTCTCGATATATGCTTGCTGACTGTGCTACTCCCTCCGTCCAAGTCAATAAGTCATCTTTGGTTGTGCACGGTGACCAAGAAGGAGGGAAGACTTGTACACATAGACGGAGGGAGTACTACTATTACTTATGTACGTGCAAATACACGTTTTAACATTATGATGCGGTTTTTGTAAAAGTAAAAAAATAGCACTAGTCAAGCTTGTGAAACGATTCAATTCAAAACAAATGCAAAAATGCTTGTTTGATCGTTTACTTTTAGCTTCCTTCTCTGTGGTTATTTCTCTGTCGTACTTTGTACGGAGTATCTCACTGGTTGGAAAGGCATGCAAATTCCCAAACCGCTTCCTACACCCTGTATTGAATTTTTTGCCTAACAAGTTGTGCCGTGCAATTGGAATTCCAACTTGAGTACTACTACTAGTAGGAGTACCAGGGGCCAGTTCTTTTAGGCTTCTAGATTAGTAATCCCATAACTACTACCTCTGTCCTGGTTTATTGGTCCCCATTGTAATCTGTGTCAAATTTTGATCATAAATTTAACTAATGAAATGTTAGTGCATGTCACATGCACTACTCCATCCGTCCAGGTGAGTAACTCATCTTAGGCTGTGCACCGTGACTAAGGAGGAGGAGAAAACGAGAAACGTTAATTTTTATTTGCTAATTAATAGTATTGCATGCAATGAACTAACCACTGCATGTCGTGTTTGATATCTCAAGTCATTAAAAGCATGCACACTCTTTATCTCTTATTGGTTGATATGTCAAGAAACAAGAAACGAGGTAGAAGTTAATGCACCGCGACTAAGTGTTTTGGGACCATTTGGTTTTCGTAAGATGACTTACACACCTAGATGCACCGCGCTTAAGTGTTTTGAGTAACATTTTATCAGTTAAATCTTTGGTCAAAATTTAGCACAAATTACAATGGTGAGGAATAAACCAGGACGTAGTAGTAGTTTAGAAGCCCAAATAAATGAGTGAGGCGCCTTATTGTTACTCTCCACTGTGACTAGTATTGTGGGAAAAGCTGGGGAAGCCGCCAAAAGAACTGGCCCCAGGAGTAGTAGCTAGGGATCGAGTGTGGGAGATGAATCGGAGAAAGTAAATGCAGAGAGATGAAATGCAAAAAAGACGGAGGGATGTGATGGTTGCTTGTCCATTTATTTTACCAGGCCACTTATTACTGGGAGTGGTTGGGTTTTGTGATATGACGGCTTTACTGCCACGCCACGAGCAGGGTGAGAGGTGAGACTCCCATGCAGCGCCGCCCTCTACACTTGTACTACATCGGTCGTGGTTTATTAGTCCCCCATTGAATTTGACTGAAGATTTAACTGACAAAATGTTAGTGCATGTCAACAAAAACTATATCGTTGGATTCGTATTTGAACATAGTTTTGAATGATATAATTTTTGGTGACATGCATCAGTATTTATCGTACTATATATAATGTTAGTTCAATTTTTGGTCGTACTAATCTATAGTAGTAAGGTGCCCGTGCGTTGCACCGAAGAATGAAATGCATTGATCGGGGAGTTTATTTTGACAAAGGATGTGGGGGTCATCTCATGTGTAACAGGTATCGATAGGTTTCTTTGGATATTATCTCATCTCTAGAGCTCACAAACATCTGGGTGAAATAGATAAAAAGGTATCTTTTGCAAACAAAAGCATTCAACTGTTCAACCTGCATCCAAAACTTGTGAAGAAATAACACTTATTGTGCTTTGCAAGAAATGATCTTTAAGAATTAGTTTTTGAGTATCGATTGTTATACATGTTGGCTACAGATGACATGGCACTTTCTTATAGTCAACAGTTGGCTATACTATTAAGTAATATTAACCATGCCCTTATACACCTAGACGGAGGGATTAAATCAGGATGACTTGCAAGGGGGCAGAGGAGATGTAAGAAATGGTTCATCATAAGTCTTTCACCAGTACTGTAGTAAAAATTCATACATGGAAGATTCTAGACTAAACCATAAACGGATACACTTTTATTCATGCGTGATACTCCAATAGAGCAAGATCCTGCATGGAAGTCTCCACATGCTTAGACAGCGGATTACATTGAGCGAAGACTAATGATCAACATTTAACTTGATAATGCGTTATTTTTTTAGAAGAACAGGGAGGCTGAGGGAGAACTAGACTAGGGGGTGTCTGGATAGCTGAACTATCATCATTGGCTGGACTCCAAAACTATGAAGATACAAGATTGAAGACTTCGTCCCGTGTCCGGATGGGACTTTCCTTGGCGTGGAAGGCAAGCTTGGTGATACGGATATGTAGATTTCCTACCATTGTAACCGACTCTGTGTAACCCTAGCCCTCTCCGGTGTCTATATAAACCGGAGGGTTTTAGTCCGTAGGACACACAACAATCATACCATAGGATAGCTTCTAGGGTTTAGCCTCCTTGATCTCGTGGTAGATCTACTCTTGTACTACCCATATCATCAATATTAATCAAGCAGGAGTAGGGTTTTACCTCCACCATGAGGACCCGAACCTGAGTAAAAACATCATGTTCCTTGTCTCCTATTACCATCCGCCTAGACGCACAGTTCGGGACCCCCTACCCGAGATCCGCCGGTTTTGACACCGACATTGGTGCTTTCATTGAGAGTTCCTCTGTGTCGTCGCCTATAGGCCCGATGGCTCCTCCGATCATCAACAACAACGCAGTCCAGGGTGAGACTTTTCTCCCCGGACAGATCTTCGTATTCGGCGGATTCGCACTGCGGACCAATTCACTTGGCCATCTGGAGCAGATCGAAAGCTACGCCCCTGGCCATCAGGTCAGATTCGGAAGTTTGAACTACACGGCCGACATCCGCGGAGACTTGATCTTCGACGGATTTGAGCCACGGCCAGGCGTGCCGAACTGTCACGATGGGCATGATTTAGCTCTGCTGCCGGACAGTGCCCTGGAGGCCGCACAAGAGTCCGCTCCGACCCTTAGTTCGGAGCCGACGGTGCCAATCGAGGATGGGTGGTTGGACACCGCCTCGGGGGCTGCTACCTCTACGGCGATAGAGCCGAATACCGACCCTGTCCCTCATGAAGCTCGTGACTCCAAGGTGCCGGACTCCTCTCCGGACCCCGAACCTTCCGTGCCCCTGCGAATCGAATCCGATTGGGCGCTGATCATGGAGTTCACCGCTACGGACATCTTTCAGCACTCGCCTTTCGGTGACATCCTGAATTCGCTAAAGTGTCTCTCTTTATCAGGAGAGCCTTGGCCGGATTATGGCCAGGATGGTTGGGATGTGGACGACGAAGAAATTCAAAGCCCACCCACCACCCACTTTATAGCCACTGTCGATGACTTAACCGATATGCTAGACTTTGACTCCGAAGACATCGACGGTATGGACGACGATGCCGGAGACGACCAAGAACCAACACCCACAGGGTACTGGAAGGCTGTAAGTGCATCTAGTGCCACCCCTAGTTGGTTTTGGACTATTGACGACAAAGTTGGTTGAGGGACTAATGTGTTTGTGAGAATTGCAGGATAACGCAAGTAGTGTCCCTCATTGATTCGGTTTACCTACCGGAGATGACCCCTAAAAATGTATGAAGACATTGAAGACAATGGTGGTATGTGAAGATATTCATATTGAAGACTATGACATGAGAAGACACTGAGTGAAGATTATGGAGTGCGAAGACTGTGTGATTTCGTTGTTTCCTTTTCTTGTTTGTTGAGTCATAGGAACCACCGTACTGTTAAGTGGGGTCCAAGTGAACTAAGTCAGAGCGACTGAAGTGATGCTCAACCAAAATCCTATGTCTTCGAGCGAAGACAATGAGAGCAAATCTTATCCAGAGCTGGATGAGTCAGCTTTGCTTGTAGCCCAAGTAAAGTTGTCGTGTGTGTTTGAAATCTGACCGTTGGAACACGTGTCAGTTCCTTAGTGACCCAGGGTCATTTCGGACATATCAGGTCGGGTTGCCCAGTGGCTATAAATAGCCCACCCCCTACACCATAAATTGGTGGCTGCTCAGAGTTTGTGCACGGCTTTTGTCGTTTGAGAGCAACCCACCTCAAAGTCTTTGAGAGAGAGAAATCCTTGCGAGGACAAAGCCCAAACACCCAGAGCCAAAGAGTGTTAGGCATCACTGAAGTCTTTCTGTCTGTGGACCTGAAGACTTATTACACTTGAGGATTGTCAATCCTCCAGCCGGTTAGGCGTCGCGTTCTGAGCATCCAAGAGTCATTGTGGATTGCCGGTGAACGAAGTCTGTGAAGGTTTGTAAGTCTACCTTGAAGACTTACCAGAGTGATTGGATGAGGACTGGGTGTCCTTAGCTCAAGGGGAATAAGGTGAAGACGCGGTCTTCTGAGTTGAATCTCAGCCTCCCTAACCAGACGTACAGTTGTCACAGCAACTGGAACTGGTCCAACAAATCCTGTGTCTTCAACAAGTGACTGGTTCTATCCTATCCCCTCCTTTACTTAAGTTTGTCTTCGTGAAGTCATTGCCTATCTGTCGCATCTGTTTGACTTCATTGCTTGACTACTACTGTTGATTGGCTTCATACTATCTTCCATCCTGATCCTTACTACTCAGCTGCTATTAGTCCTGTACTTTCACATCATTGCATACTTGACTATGGCTTGCTTATGGTAGTTTATCTTCCGCTGAATATCAACTAGGTCATTTCTATCGTTTGTCTTCGAAACTTCCAAGTATTGAAGACTTTCATAAAAATTGCCTATTCACCCCCCTCTAGTTGATACTAGCACTTTCTATTGATATCAGAGCAAGGTACTCCATTGTTCTATGTGATTCGGTTTAACCACCTGGAGTTTTAGCTATGTCGACTGCAGGGATAATCAAGGTCTCCGCTGCTTGCCCCATGTTTGATGGAACTGAATATCCCTACTGGAAGAATAAGGTGCGTATGTGTCGGTGTCAAAACCGGCGGATCTCGGGTAGGGGGTCCCGAACTGTGCGTCTAGGCGGATGGTAACAGGAGACATGGGACACGATGTTTTTACCCAGGATCGGGCCCTCTCGATGGAGGTAAAACCCTACTCCTGCTTGATTGATATTGATGATATGGGTAGTACAAGAGTGGATCTACCACGAGATCAAGGAGGCTAAACCCTAGAAGCTAGCCTATGGTATGATTGTTGTAATGGTTGTCCGTCCTACGGACTAAAACCCTCCGGTTTATATAGACACCGGAGAGGGCAAGGGTTACACAGAGTCGGTTACAATGGTAGGAGATCTACATATCTGTATCGCCAAGCTTGCCTTCCACGCCAAGGAAAGTCCCATCCGGACACGGGACGAAGTCTTCAATCTTGTATCTTCATAGTCTTGGAGTCCGGCCGACGATGATAGTCCGTGTCGTGGGAAACGAACACCTATGGGGCAGGGCCCCTTTCGGTTCGGCAGGGAGCGGAGGCCGCACGAAGAGCGGATCGAGGCGAAGCACACGAGCGATTTTACCCAGCTTCGGAGCTCTCCGGAGAGATAATACTCCTACTGCTGCTTTGTGGTTGTATTATGTTCTTTCTCTAGAGCGTGGGAGTGTTCTGGTTTCGAATGAGTCGAACCCCTTCTACGTTGCGCATGGGCCTCCTTTTATAGGCTCAAGGGGTCACCAACAGGTAGCAACACATGCAGGGGTAAAAGTGTAAAAGGTGTGGTTGGTACAACTGCCTCTACAGTGCACCCTAACTAACACTGACGGCAGGGGACAAGAGCATTTAATGCCCGTCCGCGTCGCCCAAACAGTGCAGAAAAGCGACCGTTAGGGGCGCCACCATTTGCCACGATGGCCATCTCGTCATCTCCACTTGCCACCTCGCACCGCTTGGCTGCACAGCTTCTCGCCACGTGCGCCTGGAACGGTCTTGTGGCGACACGTCGACGGATGCGCTGGAGCGTGGGCACAGAGTGGTGGCTTCGTCGCGGCAAGTGCCTTGCCGCGGTCGTTGTCTTGTCGCGCCCGGAAGCTTGTCGCCCGCCGGGTCTTGCCGGGACGCGCGGCGCGTCGCGACAAGTTCCTTGAAATGCCTTGGTCGGCCTTCCCGGCAAGCTCCTCTTGCCGGGGCCTTGTCCTTCCCGGCAAGCTCCTCTTGCCGGGGCCTTGTCCTTCCCGGCAAGCTCCTCTTGCCGGGGCCTTGTCCTTCCCGGCAAGCTCCTCTTGCCGGGGCTTGTCTTCTCAGTTAAAACACTTTGTTCTTGAATGGCTCCAATAGGAACTGTGGAGGATCTTGGCGGGCACCCGGCAAGCCTTGCTGTGGGGCGCTGCGACTGCCCGTGCACAAGTTCGGGATACTAAGGTACCCCTACTTTAGTACACCGATAGTCCGGCTATCCGGACACCCCCTAGTCCAGGACTCCCTCAGTAGCCCCTGAACCAGGCTTCAATGACGATGAGTCCGGCGCGCATATTGTTCGGCATTGCAAGGCGGGTTCCTCCTCCGAATAATTCTCAGAAGATTGCGAGCACCAGGATAGTGTCCGGCTCTGCAAAATAATTTCCACATTTCCTCGTAGAGAGAATATTATGTACACAGGTTCAATCTGCTGACGTATCATGTAGCATGACATCACGCCACTACCAAGCCTTTACTTGAATCGTTTTTTATTATACCACCTCAGCGTGTTTAGCGAAGCGGTGGCCTTGGCACGTCTTGTCGAAGTAGAGATCGTGTTCCCCTTATTCCGGGATTCTCATCAATACGGACGTGGGTAACCCAACCGCGCCCGTCGCCACGCCCCCTCCATCGAAGGCGAGTCCCGAACGGTCACGGAGACGGCTCTTGGTATTCTTCCTCTTTATAACGGGACCAAGGCTCGTTTCTTTTCTTCAATCCTCCATCGAATCTTTTCCTTGCCCCAAGTTCCAACACCCAGAGCGCCAGATTCGAGCGCCTCGGACCTTCAACAATGTCCGGCTCCGACCTTCAGGGCCGGTGGATGCCCTCCTCCGTCACGGAGGAGGATGTGCTAAAGCTGCGAGAGGCCAAGTACCTGTCTTACGAGATTTCGCACAGGTTGCCCACCGAAGGGCAGGCCATCCCCACCCCCGAGCCCGGCGAGTACGTCGTCTTTGTATCCCACCTCCGTCGGGGTTTAGGCTTCCCGATGGATCCTTTTGTGAGAGGGCTCATGTTCTACTATGGGTTGGAATTCCATGACTTGGCTCCGGAGTCCATCCTCCATATTTCGGCATTTATCGTCGTCTGCGAAGCCTTCCTCCGCGTCACCCCCCACTTCGGCCTATGGCTGAAGACCTTCAATGTGGAGCCGAAGATGATCGAGGGGCGTCAAGCAGAGTGCGGCGGGGCGGCCGTGAGCAGGAGGGCTGATGCCCCGTGGCCCAAGGGCTCCTTCCAAGAGGAGCTTGGCTTATGGCAACAGGAGTGGTTCTATATCACCGCTCCGAAGGGCAGCAGGCAGAAGCCGCCGCCCATATTCCGCTCGGGACCTCCTCAACGGTTGATGTCGTGGGTCAACCAAGGGCTCAACTAGGGGCCGTCAAACGACGTGCCCCTATTGCAGGGCCGGATTCGAGACCTCCAAGCGAGGGAGATCGATCTGGTCGTGGTGATGCAGGTTATGCTGATTAGGCGTCTCCTGCCCTGCAAACGCCGTCCTCTCCGGCTATGGGAGTTCAATCCGGAGGGACCACGGATTCTCCAACACTTTATGGGTACGACACCCGTGGAGATGTACGAGTTGTTCTTCGGATCACGGGCAGTGTGTCCGGAATTGACCGAGGACGCCGGCCTAAGCTGCAATCGCCCGGATACTCAAGTAAGTAGCTCAGTGTTCGGACGTACCGTTTGTTTGCCTTTCTACAATTCGCCTTTTAACCCGTTATCCTTCAACATGAGTGGATAGCGCAAGCAAAGCTGATACGGTGTCCGGCCCCCCTCCCAGAGACCGCGCCGGATCCCGTGCTGGTCAAGATGCTGGAGGTTGCGCCTTCAGAAGAAGGCAGAGGGGAAAATAAGGGAGCTACCGCCTCGCCCAAGGAGGCTCTTGAAAAAGGGGAGATCGAGAATCCCTCCCTCCAAGGGGAGAAGAGGACCGCCTCTGGAGACCCGGAGGCCAAAGCCCCTAAGCGGGGGAAGAAGTCTTCACTAGAGGGTCCTGCGTCCGGGGAGGCCCCGGCCGCACAGTCTCCCCTAAAGCATCAACCCTCCAGCGAGCCGTAAGTAGAAAAAAGGGAGCTCGGTAATAAGAGACATCCCTATTTGTGCTTCTGAGGATAACCGATTTTTTACCTTGTAGTTCGGATCTCCGACCTTCTCAGATGAGCTCGTCTTCGCGGGATCTTCGTCCGGAGATGGTGGAGAGCGAGACGCCTTCGTCCGCTGCGCCGTCAGATAGGGCAGACGAGCCTGAAGTGTCATCACGGAGGGTATCCCCAAGCCCGGCAGAGCTGAAGAGTTCGGCGCCGACTAGTGTTCGGCCGGGGGAGCTGAAGGATCTGCTTGAGAGGGCGTCCATCTCAGAAGATCACCGTGCATTGATGAGTATGGTGATTGGAAGGATTTCGTCCGCCGAAAGCGGATTGCATAATGCCGTCAGGAGTTTGCTGGCGGGGTTTGAGGTATGTAAAAATGACACCCCTTTTTGACAGTTTTGCACATAAAGTGTGCCCTGTATAGATAGTAGCCCCTGAGACTCGCTAGGTTGTTGAAAGCGACAGCGTGCCGAGGATCAAAATCGCAGGTATTGAGTGTCGCCTTTCCTATGCAGGTGGCGGATAGTCCGGGGGCCAGCCAGACTGATGGAGTTGCTGAATTAAAGCGGCAACTCGATGTTGCGGATGCGGACATCGCGCTAGTCAACAAGCGACTTGACGAGTCGCAAGGTAAGTTGTTTCTCCGTAGTCACCTATTAAGGGAGCCAAAGCCCACCTCTTACAATATTTGTTCTTGACGCAGATGGTGCCGCTGCTGTGGAGAGCCTTTGGGCAGAACTTGCTCAAGCCAAGGAGCAAGCCAGAAGGAGTGATGCGGCTGCCTCGAGGGCGGCCGAGGAGTTAGAAGCCGAAAGGGCTGCACACTGCTGAAGCAGGGAAGAGATGGCCGAAATAGCCGTTAAGTTGAAGGATGCTACCGACCGCAATGAGGCTCTTGAAAAGGAGCGCCTATCGGAGCGAGAAGACCTGGGGAAGGCCACCGCCGAAGCCAAGGATGCCCGTTCTGCAATGCGGGCTATAAAGGAGGAGCTGCGCCAGGCCGGAGACATTGTGGCTGGCAAGCCTTTTCTGCTGTGCCACAGGTTTACAGATCCAAAGTATGCCCAGCTTGGCCAGCTGTGGGGTCCAGAGGATCCTTATATGGACTTAGCGGCGAGTGCGGCGGATGCCGTTGTGCACTTCCGAAGTCAGAAGGATCACAAGACGGAAGAGCTGTTTTGGTCTCAATTCCATAGTCCGGATCGTTCACTTCCGCTGACCGATCGGTTGGCCGAATGGGCTGAGCTGAATAGGTTGTCCGGACTTGCCATGACGGATATCGTGACTCATGTCTGGCCGGATAGGCCCAAGCCGAAGAGCTATTTTGGCTTATTGTAGCAATTTCTTGGGGCGGTGCCGCATATCAAGGTGATGAAGCGGTCGGCCTGCATAGAGGGTGCACGGATGGCACTCGCCCGTTTGAAGACACATTGGATGGAGATGGATGCCACCGCTGTTGCGACCCAGGGTTCGGACGAGAGCCGGTTACCCGCCGAGCACTATTTTGGGGAAGTTCTGCGTGGTGCTCGTGTAATAGAGTCGCAGTGCTCAAAAAATGTCACGTTCAAATGAATGTTTAATTTTATAAAACAATGTTTATGATGTAGGCGCTTTTTGTACTTGTGCGTTCAAGTATTGAAATATCTCCTGTGCGTCCGTTTATGTATATGTATGTATAATCTGAAAGATGGCAGTCGTCGGCTTCAGCCCCCACGCACAAGGTGCGGGGGTGTTCGCAAAAATAGCGCATTTTCACACTTAATCCGACGTCTCGGTCCTGTTAAGGAGGTGGTAGCGTAGCAAACAAGGCAACCGGACTATAATGCTTTATCACTTTCACTTAGCCATTGGAGTTCGAGGGTGGGACTATGATATAGCCCCTGGGGGCACCGCGTTCTCCGAATTCGGGGCGCGTATGTGCCTGACCGGGAAACGGTCCTTCGTCAAAGCGGAGGAATTCTAAACATTCCGGTGGTCGATCGAGTGGTTGACCAGTCTCTCGCTGTATCATGACAGTCAGTTTTCGGCTTTCTCTACTGAGGTGCTCGCCCAGCCGAACTGGGGCACAATCGCAGTAGTTCTCCTGGTGCCGCGTTAGCCGATGATACGGAATGTAAGGCAGCAAAACACAGGAGCCGGGCAAACCCAACATTTGACCAAAGACATGATTCGGAGCTGATGCATATAAGGCCCAACTCGAGACGCCGAACACTCCCTAAGGTGTTCGGTCTTTATAATAATGGGCAGAACAATGCCCTGAGCCCCTAGTGTCCAGGTACAGGCAAGGTCCTCTGACGCGGCCGATGCCAAAACATCAGTCTCCACTCTGGTTATAATGAGAAACCAGGGGATTATAGCAACAAGAGACAGTAAAAAAGGTTTACGCAGGGTCTTAATCTGAAGAGAATCCTTGCAACGGGTCCCTACTGCACGTCTGCGCCTGTGTCTCTGTTGTGCCGTATCCTGGACGGGTGTGCACGTTGTTCATCTGTAAAAAGAGATGAACTTAGTTTGAACGGAAATCGTGCGGAAAGTGCATAAAAAATTGAAATATTAATGAATGAATAAGGCTGGGCCTATATTAGCTCATTATTGCTTATACGCACAGCCCCTTGTGAAGGGGCGTGCGGCTAGGGAGCCCCTAGCTTATTTATGCCGGACTCGTCTAGCCGTGTCCGGGGTCTTTGAACGACCTTTTAATGAAATGATGCCACGTGGACCGGGCATTTTAAGTGCAAGAGACACGTAATGTGGTATTGCGCTGAAGCGGACAAAAGCTTCACGTCCCAATAGTGCTTGATAGCTACTTTTGAATGGGGCGACATGAAAGATTAGCCTTTCGCGCCGGAAGTTGTCAGATGTCCCGAACACAACTTCTAGTGATAAGGAGCCTGTGCACTTGGCATAAGGGCCTGGCGTCACTACTTTAAAGGAAGTGCGGCTATGTCGAATTTTAGTAAGGTCTATCCCCATCTTGCGGATTGTGTTCGGATATAGCAGGTTTAAATCGCTTCCGCCATCCATCAGGACTTGTGTAAATTGTAGTCCGTCGATTATAGGATCCAATATCAGAGTAGTCCATCCTGTGTTTCGAATGCTTCTGGAATAATCCAGGTGGTCGAAGGTGATTGGTTTTGACATCCAACTCCGAGGTTCCGCTGGGGTGGACTGTGCGGCACTTATTTTAGCGGGTGTCGCATTGTTTTTCCGTAATATCACATGAAGTGAGTTTACTGTTTTGACTTCTTGTGGGAAAGTCTTTTGTTTTCCGGTGCTCTGCTGGTGGGGTTCATCATCATCCTCACTTGGTGCGTCGAGCCCCTTGTGTTCGGCGTTGAGTCGGCTGGACTGTTTGAAAACCCAACAATCTCGGTGGGTGTGGTTTGCAGGCCTTCCGGAGGTACTATGGATTTGGCATATCCGATCCAATATTTTGTTTAAATTGGAGAGCTTGTCACTGTTATCCTTAAGAGGCAGTGTTTTATTGTTTGGCCGCGAGCTTTTGAATCCAGCATTGACCGCCGTGTTCTTTGGGCTTTATTCTTTATTCCGGCACTGATCCTTTCTGTGCCGTGATTTTCCGTTTCCATCTCTGATCTCGGATGTACTCGGGTCGCTGGTGCTGCATCTTGCTAGCCAGCTGTCTTCCCCCGCGCAAAAGCGGGTCATGAGGCTTGTTAGCGCGGCCATTGTCCTCGGCTTCTCTTGGCCGAGGTGTCTGGCGAGCCATTCGTCTCGGACGTTGTGTTTAAAAGCTGCTAAGGCTTCCGCGTCCGGACAGTCGACTATTTGGTTCTTTTTGGTAAGGAACCTGTTCCAGAATTTGCGCGCTGACTCTCCGGGCTGTTGAGTTATATGACTTAGATCGTCTGCATCCGGAGGGCGGACATAAGTCCCTTGAAAATTTGCTCTAAATGCGTCCTCGAGCTCTTCCCAACTTCCAACAGTGTTTTTTGGGAGGCTTTTGAGCCAATGCCGAGCTAGCCCTTTGCGCTTGAGGGGTAGATATTTTATGGCGTGGAGATCATCTCCTCTAGCCATGTGTATGTGTAGTATGTAATCCTCTATCCAGACTCCAGGGTCTGTTGTTCCGTCGTAAGCCTCTATGTTTATGGGTTTAAACCCTGCTGGAAATTCATGATCCAGCACCTCATTGGTGAAACATAGTGGGTGTGCAGCGCCCCTGTATTTCGGTGTGCCGCTGTCTTCGAACACTTGGCGTGTTGTGTTGCTTCCTGGGGCCCTCTTTTTTGGCCCGTAAATGGACCTGACCGGGCCAATTGTTTCCCGAGGATCATGAGTCGGCTTGTGCGCAGCGCCGCTTGTCGTTTTGGCCTGTCATCTGGTCGTCTATCCGGCCAGGCGGCTTCTTTATTTTTTGACTGTGGTGGCTCTATGGCTTCCTCGTCAAATTCTGGCAGCAGCTTGCGCTTCGGGTAGCTCTTTGATTGATGGCCATTGCCGTATTTGTCTGCGGTCTTGAGCACTTTGCTCCATCTCATTCTGAGTATGCCTTCCGCTGTTTTGAGCTTCCGTTTTTCCTTCTTCAGACTTCTTGCAGTGGCGACGAGTCTTTTGTGAAGGTTCTTATGCTCCGGTGGTGTGTCCGGCGTGAGGTCGTCTGGACTGTTGGCTTCGCCGGGCATGGATTGATTATCCGATTCGTCCTGTTCGGACGGTTGCTTGGTTGCATGTTCGTCGTCCACTGGTTTGCCCTGCTATACTGTTGGGTCATTAGGAGCGCTGTTTTTGTCAAGGCGGGACTTAGGGCGGCGTCTGCGTCGCCGTTTTGGTTGTTTGTCGGCGGGATTATCCTTTGCCACGCCCCGTTGTTCCTCGTTATCGCTTCCTTTTGGGGTGTCCACCGTATATACATTATGGGTTGGGGTGGCGTTCCAGTGCTCGGTGAGCGCTGGTTCTTGATCGTCTCCGGCATCGTCGTCCATACCGTCGATGTCTTCGGAGTCGTAGTCTAGCATGTCAGTTAGATTGTCGACAGTGGCTACAAAGTGGGTGGTGGGTGGGCTTTGAATTTCTTCGTCGTCCGCATCCCAACCATCCTGGCCGTAGTCCGGCCAGGGCTCTCCGGATAGCGAGAGATGCTTTAGCGAATTTAGGATGTCGCCAAAGGGTGAGTGCTGAAAGATGTCCGCCGCGGTGAACTCCATGATCGGCGCCCAATCGGATTCACGAGCTTTATAATGGACGAGGTCAGAGTTCGGCTCCATCGCCGTGAAAGTTGCAGCTCCCGAGGCGGTGTCCAGCCACCCGTCCTCGATCTGCGTGACCGGCTCCGAACTATGGGTCGGAGCGGATTCGTGTGCGGCCTCCAAGGCATTGTCCGGCGGCAGAGTTAGATCATGCCCATCGTGACAGTGCGGCACGCTTGTTTGCGGCTTGGATCCATCGAAAATCAAGTCCCCGCGGATATCCGCCGTGAAGTTTAGGCTTCCAAATCTGACCTGATGGCCAGGGGCGTAGCTTTCGATCTGCTCCAGATGGCCAAGTGAATTAGCCCGCAGTGCGACGCCGCCGAATACGAAGATCTGTCCGAGGAGAAAAGTCTCACCCAGGACTGCGTCGTTGATCGAAGAGGCCATTGAGCCTATCGGTGACGACACAGAGGAACTCTCAATGAAAGCACCAATGTCGGTGTCAAAACCGGCGGATCTCGGGTAGGGGGTCCCGAACTATGCGTCTAGGCGGATGGTAACAGGAGACAAGGGACACGATGTTTTTACCCAGGTTCAGGCCCTCTCGATGGAGGTAAAACCCTACTCCTGCTTGATTGATATTGATGATATGGGTAGTACAAGAGTGGATCTACCACGAGATCAAGGAGGCTAAACCCTAGAAGCTAGCCTATGGTATGATTGTTGTAATGGTTGTCCGTCCTACGGACTAAAACCCTCCGGTTTATATAGACACCGGAGAGGGCTAGGGTTACACAGAGTCGGTTACAATGGTAGGAGATCTACATATCCGTATCACCAAGCTTGCCTTCCACGCTAAGGAAAATCCCATCCGGACATGGGACGAAGTTTTCAATCTTGTATCTTCATAGTCTTGGAGTCTGGCAGACGATGATAGTCCGGCTATCCGGACACCCCCTAGTCCAGGACTCCCTCAGTATGCATCTTGAAGCCATTGATGTCGACCTCGGGTATGTCGTCAAGAATGGCGTTCCCAAAACTGGTGAAGGTGTCACCCTACTGATGTCAAGAAGTTCATTCAACTGGATTCTACTGCAAAGAACATCATCTGTGGTCATCTGACCAAAGGACAGTATGGTCGTGTGAGTGCTCTGGAAACATCAAAGCTAGTCTGGGACTGGCTATCCAAAGTCAACGAAGGCGTATCAACCCAGAGAGATCAAAGAATCAGTGTTCTTCGCAACCTCTTCAACCGCTTCAAGAGAAACGACAATGAAAATGTCCAGCTCACGTTCGATCGCCTCACTGACATCACAAATGAACTTCAAGCTCTTGGCGCAACTGAGACTACCAAGCATGAAATCATCAAGACACTACTGAGATCACTCGACAGCTCCTTTGACACCCTTGCCCTCATGATACAAGAACGTCCTGACTTCAAGACACTCGATCCGTCTGATATACTTGAGAGGCTCAACACACATGACTTCCAGCTTTCTGAGAAAAGAGATATCTATGGCCCAAACTATGGCCGAACTCGCGCTTTGAAGGCAAAAGTTGTTTCCTCATCTGAAGAAGAATCTAACTGCAGTTCTGATGATCCTGAAGACATTGGAAAGGAACTTGCTATGCTTGTGAAGAAGTTCCAGAAGTTCACTAAGAAGAAAGGCTTCAGAAAGTCTTCACGATCCAGCTCAAGGAATGATGAAGCTTCCACCCATGACCACAAGAAGAGAACCTGCCACAAGTGCAAGAAACCTGGTCACTACATATATGAGTGTCCACAGTGGGACAATGAGAAGAAGAAGAAGAGCAAGGAATATGATTCTGATCATAAGAAGAAGAAGAAATCCTCAAAGTCTTCTTCTAAGTCTTCTTCCAAGTCTTCGTCATACAAGAAGAGCTCATCTGGCAAGGCTTGTGCCTTTGTTGGCAGGGAAATGGATTCAGAGGAGGAGTCTGCTTCTGAGGAGGCGGAGGTGGAGTCTAGAGAGGAGTCCGACCCTGGCGTTGCAAGTCTGGCTCTAGCCACAGCCTATGTTGCCAAGTCCATCTTCAACACTGAAGACAATGACTTCCACACCAATGCTGAAGCTAATAACAAAGATGATCCTACTCCCACCTACTGCTTCATGGCACGTGGTGCCAAGGTAAAATCACGTGATGCTTACTTTCAAACATCAAGTGAAGATGACTCTGATTGTGAATCCAAACCTAGCTACAAAACACTTCCTAAAATTGCAACTGAACAACAAAAGGCTATGGAACATACTCAAAAACTGTTAGACAAAAGCGATGACCTATTGGACGTGGAAATGACACGTTCACAGTCCTTAGTTGAAGACATAAAAAATCTTCATGCTAAGTACCAAGAACTTGAAGGTCGTCATGAAACGCTCTCAACTACTTATGAAAGGCTCTCCTATGATTATCTTCAAAGGAAACAAGAGCTTGAGAAATTGAGAGCGGCTCATGAAGATATTCAAAAAGAGAATGAGTCACTTCGCGCTCAACAGATCGGTTCCGCTCAGGATGGATTTGAACCACCATGTCTAAAATGCATTGAGCGTGATAACGCTACATCTGTTGCTGAATGTTCCACTGCTGCTACTGTTTCATTGTCTTCACCTACTGATGTGGTTACTAACCCCTCTGCGGAGGATACCACTGCTATTGCTGATGAAAATGCTATGTTGAAGACATTACTTGAAACAGGGATGTACAAGAGTCTGAAAGGGCATCAGACACTCTACTATGTCCTCAAAAAGCAGATTCTGAACCGAATCTCTAGGAAAGAGGGTGTTGGGTTTGAGAGGAAAATGAATGTTGATGGCTCGTACTGGAAGCCTGAGCAGTACCCCAAAACCACATGGGTTTCTGCAAAGGAACCTTCAGTGGATCCATCCACTTTGTCTGGCTTTACCTGTGCTAACCCTATTATCATTGATGAATCCTTTGATGCAAACTATAAGCTGTTCAAGAATCAGAATGGTGAAGTGTTTGCCAGGTACATTGGTACTAACTGCAGGAATGGACCACCTATGAAGAAGATCTGGGTACCTAAGCAGTACATTGAGAGTCTTCCTGTGAATGTCGTCATGACACCACCAAGGAAGAAGACAAACCCCAGACCTATAGCTTCATATGGCCCAAAGGCTTCATACAGATACATGACTCACATGAGTCACCCTAACGCCAATGTTTTGCAGGGAAATCATACTCAGACTCATGAATATGAGTGTGTGTCCTCAAACCACTATATTCATAGAACTAAGAACTTTTCTGCTTATTCATATGAGCATCATTCATCTCCTGCAAGGCTATTTGCTAGGGCTCCAAAGCCAAAATTCTCAGATGCTGCACTTAGACTCATTGCTTCTAGGCCACCCCTGAAAATGTGGGTGGCGAAGAAGACTTAACTTTCTTTTGCAGAGAAGGGTCTCCAGCCTGAAAACAATGGCGTCCGATACTATTGTTGGGGACCTAAAACACATTAAGGACGCATGATAAAATGTCATTCTATATACTTCACATCTGAATCGCTTACCTGTCATACTATGTATCCTAATCTTGATATAAGCTGTGACAATCCCTATATGTGCCAAATGCTTATGCTTCACAACACTCTTGTGAAGCCTATCCTCCTAACTGCACTGTAGGGTACATCACCAAAAGCTTCTGGCCAGTGGATGCACAAATCATATGACTGGTGATCGAAGTCTTCTCATGGACTCAACCTTACGTCCATCCGACAAGAGTCACATCACGTTGGCTGACACTGGTAAAAGCAAGGTATTGGGTCTAGGTAGAGTTGCAATCTCAAAGGATCAACACATGGATAAAGTGATGCTTGTTGAATCCCTTGGTTTCAACTTAATGTCTGTCTCAATGCTTTGTGACTGGAACATGATTGTGCTATTCGGATAATATCGCTGCCTTGTACTAATGGAATCTGACAAGTCTCTAGTCTTTGAAGGGTATCGAAAAGATGATCTATACATGGTAGATTTCTCAGCAGGTCCACAGCTTGCCGTATGTCTTCTCACAAAAGCTTCAGAATGCTGGCTCTGGCATCGAAGGCTGGGGCATGCTGGCATGAGGAACTTACACTCACTTGTCAAGAAAAAGCATGTCATAGGCATCGAGGATGTCAAGTTCAAGAAGGATCATTTGTGCGGTGCCTGCGAAGCTGGAATGATGACTAGGGCAAAGCACCCCTTGAATACAATCATGACAACATCTCAACCCTTCGAGCTGTTACACATGGACTTATTTGGACCTACTCACTACTCCACCCTCACAACAACCGCGTGTCTCTATGGCTTCGTAATTGTTGATGACTACTCAAGATACACATGGGTGCACATAATTCTCTACAAGACTGAAGTGCAAGATGTCTTCAGACGCTTCGCCAATCGAGCAATGAACAACTATGGTGTGAAGATCAAGCATTTCAGAAGTGATAATGGCACTGAATTCAAGAACACCGGACTTAATCTTTATCTGGATACAATGGGAATCACCCATGAGTTCTCTGCTCCATACACACCTTAGCAAAATGGCATCGTTGAGCGCAAGAACAGAACTCTCATTGAGATGGCTCAAACAATGCTAGATGAATACAAGACACCAAGAAAGTTCTGGCCTGAAGCTATTGATACAGCATGTCACATCATCAACCGTGTGTACATCCATAAGCTTTTGAACAAAACATCCTATGAGCTCCTTACTGGCAAGAAGCCAAATGTCAGTTACTTCAGAGTATTTGGAGCAAGGTGCTGGATCAAGGACCCCCATCACAAGTCAAAATTTGCACCTAAAGCTCACAAAGGCTTCATGCTTGGCTATGGAAAGGACTCACACTCCTACAGAGTCTTCAACCTCTATCTCTACAAAATCGTCGAAACTGTGGATGTGAGATTTGATGAAACCAATGGTTCACAAAGAGAACTCCTGCCAAGTACACTAGATGAAGCTCCTCCCAGCGAATCTATCAAGCTGATGGGAACTGGTGAAATCATGCCTTCTGAATCACAGCCTGAAGAGGAACTTATCATCTCAGCTCCAAATCAACCTGAAGACAATGCTTAGACCGAAGACAATCCTCCCAATGATGACAATGATCAGCAAGAGAAAAGTCTTCGTCCTGTTCATCCTCGTGTTGCAAATGAAGTACAAATTGAGAAGATAATTGACAGCATCAATGCGCCTGGTCCACTTACTCGCTCAAGAGCAACACAGTTAGCAAACTTTTGTGGGCACTTTTCATTTGTGTCAATATCAGAACCCAAGAAAGTTGCTGAAGCTTTTATGGAACCTGAATGGATTAAAGCTATGCAAGAAGAACTTCAACAGTTCAAGCTGAACAATGTTTGGGAACTTGTCAAGCGACCTTACCCTCGCACACATAACATTATTGGAACAAAATGGATATATCGAAACAAGCAAGATGAGCATGGTTAAGTCGTCAGAAACAAAGCACGTCTTGTGGCTCAAGGATATACTCAAGTTGAAGGAATTGACTTCGATGAAACATTTGCTCCTGTTGCTAGGCTTGAAGCTATTCGCATACTGCTAGCCTATGTTAATCATCACAACATCTTGATATATCAAATGGATGTGAAGAGTGCATTTCTCAATGGCAAGATTGAAGAAGAAGTGTATGTCGCTCAACCACCTGGCTTTGAAGATCCAAAACATCCTGATATGGTGTACAAGTTAAACAAAGCACTGTATGGCCTCAAACAAGCTCCTCGTGCATGGTATGATACGATCAAAGACTTCCTGAAGAGCAAAGGCTTCAAACCAGGATCCCTCGATCCCACACTCTTCACGAACACATATGATGGTGAACTGTTTGTGTGCCAAATATATGTGGATGACATAATCTTCGGCTGCACCAACCAGAAGTATACTGATGAGTTTGGATACATGATGCAAGAGCAATATCAGATGTCCATGATGGGTGAGCTGAAGTTCTTCCTTGGTCTTCAAATTCGTCAGCAAAGGAATGGCGTCTTCATATCTCAAGAAAAATACCTCAAAGATTGTCTGAAGAAGTTTGGAATGGAAGACTGCAAAGGCTACACGACGCCAATGCCAGCCAAACACCATCTTGGTCCCGACGACAATGGTAAAGAGTTCAATCAAAAGGTATACCGCTCCATGATTGGTTCTTTACTTTATCTATGTGCATCTAGGCCAGATATTATGCTTAGTGTTTGCATGTGTGCTCGATTCCAAGCGGCACCAAAGGAATCGCATCACTTAGCTGTGAAGCGAATTCTTCGATATTTGGCTTACACCCCAACACTTGGATTATGGTATCCTAAGGGCTCAAAATTTGATTTGGTTGGATTCTCGGATGCTGATTATGCTGGTGACAAGGTGGATCACAAGTCTACATCAGGCACATGTCACTTTCTTGGTCGATCACTTGTCTGTTGGTCTTCAAAGAAGCAGAACTGTGTATCACTCTCAACTGCTGAATCTGAATACATTGCTGCTGGATCTTGTTGTGCTCAGCTTCTATGGATGAAGCAAACTCTCAAGGACTACGGCATCAACCTGAAACAAGTACCTCTCTTCTGCGACAACGAAAGTGCCATCAAGATAGCCAACAATCCAGTCCAGCACTCGAAGACAAAGCACATTGAAATTCGTCATCACTTTCTCAGAGGTCATGTCATGAAGAAAGATATCGACATCATTCATGTCAACACTGAAGAGCAACTGGCAGATATCTTCACAAAGCCCTTGGATGAGAAAAAGGTTTTGCAAGTTACGGTGTGAGCTAAATATCTTGGAATCCTCTAATGTCCTGTGAACAAGCACACATCCTAACACTTATGCATGTTGATGACTTAGATGTGCAACACACAAAGTAATGTATATCTTCAGTCAATGAAGACTTACACTCTGAGTGTGAATACATTAACATGGAATTTGACTTCGGAGCGCCACGATAATTGTGCGCCATGTCTGGGTCTAATACTTCCTATACGGTGGGTAACGCCACCACCAAATTTCTCTGTTTGAAGTGTTTCACTCATGGCGTTATTTTTGCAATGACTTCGCATTTGGTTTGTCTTCAGTTTCAATTTATCCTCATGATTTTCTGCACTATGATGATTTGATTGCTTTCTGATATATACATATACTAGTGTTCTGTCCTCTACAGCATTCACTTATAGCTATGTCTTCAATTTGAATCTTTTGAACTAAGTGAATGTGATCGGACCCTAATCTCTCTATGCTTTCTATCTCAGACTCTATCTGTCCAAATCATATGCATTCCATTGAAACTGTCGAATGTCTTCTCTACATCCTAGTCAGCAGAAGGCAAAGATACTAACATTAAGTCTGTTTTAAATATCTCATCTTTATTGTTGAAATCCGGAGAAGCCGGAACAACCATCCGACATGCCTGGCGGGCGTGGGAACATGGGACAACTCTGAGTATGTTGCATGCTTGCCACGTGCCCCTCAGATGTGAACTGCCAGGGGCACCAGCGTAATTGCGCTGTGCCGCACACGTACTTATAAATACTTGTCCCCTGCGGTAAAGAAATCCTTCATCCACCTCTCCACCTCGTCAAAACCCTAGCGCCACCGCTAGCTCTCGACGACGCCAGTGACGAAGCGCTTAGCTGCCGCGACTTCTCCGACGCCGTCCTCACGCCGGCCGCGGACATCGTCCTCTCCGCCGTCGCCGTAGGTGTCCTCCGTCGCCAAGTTAGGGCACGGTGGGCTGAACTGCTCGGTCTCCTATTCATCCCATCTAGCAGTTCTTCGTGCGGTAATTATAACTCTATTTTTACCACCTTTTTTGATCTTCAAGATTTCATCCTATTTACCGAAAGTGGTTTCTACCTACTCAATGTTAGATCTATTCTGTCTGCATCTCATACTGCCTAGTCTATTCACTTAGATTTCCTATCTAGTTTGATTCCTCACTTGTACTTATTCATGGATTGGTACAAATCTGGAACCAACTCACCTCATATAAGTGAATGTCTTCGCATGATGAGGTCAATGTCTTCAAACTGATTTATCTTCAAAATCTTTTGAGAATGCATATGACCTCTTCCCCTTCCCTCGCATCTCTAATGCTGTCACAGGTACATGTCCGTGGGAGAATCCCTTGGTTCTCATAGTCTGCATTCGTTTGCAGAATACTTACAGCATCACATTAATTCTCCTGAAGCCAGTTCCTGCTTGACCAGCAAGCATAAGTCTCTGAAGCTTTTGAACACACTGAAGCCATTCAGTTTGAAGTTCATGGCTGCAGAAAAATCAGCAAGGAAGGGTGACAGACAGCGCCAAGAAGGAACGTCCAAAGATCTGCCTGATGACCTAGCAGAGCTCTACAAGACAGATCCTGAAGAGACTTATCATCAGCGCAAGACACGAATCCAATGGATTCGGCGCTATTGGGCTGAAGAATGGTTCAAGTACAAGTTTGTGACCAAGGAATATGCAGAGAAGAATGCTATCAAGAGACCTTGGGGTGATATTCTCTATCGAGGCCTTCAACCCAAGAACAGAGCTGAAGCTATTGCGCAAGGCTTCTATCCTTGCATGGTCTGTGGACCTCAGCCTGAGAACGCCGATCCCACATCATTACTCTGGTGTCGTGACGATGCTCTCTTCAAGCGCAACTTTCAGTACGCCCAGGCTTCGGCCAAGAAAAACAAGAAGTCATTGGGATTAGACTTCAACCCTGGTCCCTCTGCTCCCCGTGCTGATGGATCCCGTGATGCAGAACCTAATGTCATCGGCCCCTTCTCCAACCTCGATGGCCTCATCACCTACATCTTGGTCCAGGGTGCTAGAGTAGATCATTCTGATAATGATGTTGACACTGATGAAGCTCCAGCTCCTCCTCCGAAACCGCAGAAGCAAAAGAAGCTAAAGGCTTCAAGATCAGCTGCACCTACAAAAGCTTCTCGTGCGAAGCCACTGGCCACTGCACCTCCTGAAGACAGTGTGCAGTCTGAAGATCAATTACGTATCTCCAAGAGAACGGAGAAGAAAAAGCAAATTGTCAGGCATACTGATCAAACCTTGACTCATGCTGCCATTCTGCGTGAAGAACCCATTGATCTGTCCAGCGATGAAGATCTTGCTGATGATGCCCTTGAGCAACTGATCAAAAGCAAGGAAGAAGCAGAAATCTTCAACAACTTGCCTCTCTTCGATGTGGCAATCATCCATAACTTCATTGATGAGTGGTTTGACACACCAAATCTCAGCTTTGAAGATCTGCAGCTTCCCATTGGCCTCAGCGTCTCCTTCAATGGGGCCATTGCTTCTGAGCTAGCTCTCGCTCAGCGCATCGTTGAGCTGAAGAACAAGATTGACTATGAAAAGGCTCAGTTCAAGAAGCATGTGGCGAAGCTTAGTGTGCAAGATGTCAGAAATTTCAAGGTCATGCTGCATGAGCTTAAAGAAGCTTTTGTTAAGAAGCGTGAAGAAGCTCAAGGCTCTCGTGAGCACATGAAGAGTTTGGCTGACAAGTGTGTGCTTGCCTACAATGAGGCTCAGAAGCGCAAGTCTCTTGGCCGTCCTGGCATTGACCCCAGGATGGCTGCAAAGAAAAAGAAGAAGCTCTCTACTGCCCAACCTGCGCCTTCAAGTCAAGAAGCACCTCATATTATCTTCCCCAGCAGCATGACTGGCTCAAAGCCAAAGGTCCTGTCAACCGCTTCAGAACAGAAGAAGACAAGGGCTGCTAAGGCTGAAGCCAGAAAGAGGAAGAATACTGAAGCCTCTGATGCCGCTCCCTCCAAGAAGAAGCATGAGACCAAGAAGAATAGGGCTGCTCCCACAGAGCCCTTGGTTGTTGAACCCATCTCAGTTGTTCGCCCTGCGTCTGAACATCAAGAAAGACGGATGATAGTTCATGAGCCTGCTCCCACAGAGGCTCATGAAGCTGAAGACATTCCAGCAGCTAAACCCACCGCTGCTGAAGACATTGGTCATGATGACAATGTTGAAGATGATGAAGTTCTTCCTCAGATCGAACACAACATGGTATCATCGCTTGTTCTAACGAACAGCGAACTCATCAGCATTGGTCGTCCTCTGACGCCAACTGTTCAGGATGCATCATGGGCTGATCACCCACAGCAACAAGACTCCCCAAGTACTCCCCAACAACAAAAACAAGCTACACCACCCGTGCAAGAAGAAGATGAAGACTTTGAGGCCCAGCCAACTCCATATCCAAAGGCGTTGCCAGCATTTCGCAGGCTTCGCAAAGGACAAAGGCCTCAAGTCCCTCAGTTGAGCGTTCCAGAAGGAGAAGTGCAACGCCAACCTGTTGCACGTCAAGTATTTTCTGAACCCACTCCAACTGTGAATGTCTCCGTGTCTGAAGCCCAAGCTGCTGAAGACATTCCGGCTGCATCAGCTGATGAAAATCAAGAAGACGTACGTGTCCCTACTCCCCCCATTAATGAAGAAGTTGTTCCTGATGTGAACGTGCCAGTGCCCGACCCTCCAGCCCGTCAAGTGGAGGTTGAAAATGTTGAAGCTGCCACCACCAACGCCAATGAAGCCAATGACGTAGTCATGACTGAAGCTAATGTGGAGCTTGAACCAACCAGTGTGCCTGAAGCTAATGAGGCCACTGCTCCTGAAGCACCTGTTGTGCAGCCTGAAGCCTCAGCTGTTGCCACTGCTCCTGTTCCGCCACCAAGGCCTCATACAATTGAGAAAGCATACAGTCATGGTCAGCTAACCACTGTCCGATGGCCCATTCTGGTACCTCCGCCTACTGCCTCTGGTCCCCAGTTTAATTATCATGTTGAGCATAGGCCTCAGGTCTAGAAGCCAAAGCCAAGACTGCCAAGGTTCCCAGGCACTGCTAATTCTACAGGGTCCTTCAATGCCAATGGCTTCAAAAGCCACAATACCTTCTTTGACAGCGCCAAGAACCCCTACTCAAAGCTGAGAATATCATCTGATCGGTTCTGGAGCTATCAGTAGAGAAGCTATTACTCCTGTGTTCTATATGATCAAGGGCGCATTTTCCCTCATATGCGCCTCGACACTGAAGCCATTGCTGGACTGTCGTGCTTAGAAAAAGCACTTGACTGCTTTCGTGATGCTGGTCTGCTCAGCTTTGTGACTGACAAAGAACACTGGAATGAAGAACTATTGCTTCAATTCTATGCTACCCTACACATTCACGGTTACAACAGAGATACCAAGACATGGGTTCTTGAGTGGATGACCGGAAATGTTCATCATGAAGCCAAAGCTCTGGATATCATTGAGCTTACAGGCCTAGCCACTCCCGGAGAGCTATATGAACCTGATTGTCAACTACACCGCAATGCTTTGGAGAGCATCTTCCATAAGCCAGAACCCAACATGAGCCAGATGTTGAGCATGATGAAGCCTTTGCCATCTGACGCTGAATATCCAACAGAGTTCTTTGTTGACGACCTTGAGTATCTGCCACGAACAATATATCATATTATCAGGCAAACTCTATGGCCTATCAAAGGACATTCATCAGCGGCCAAGCTTGAAGGAGCCATGAAGACTTTGGTCTTTTACATTCTCAATGGCATCAGCTTCAATACTCAAGAATTCTTCATCAGGCAACTTGCTGCTTCTGGATCTGACCTATTTGGTCTGAAGTTCTATGATCCATGGGTCATGTGCCTCATCAAGCGACACTCATCTGTCAACTATCAACCCTCTGCTCGCAATCATCTGATCTTTTTACCAGAGGTTGATATGTCAGTTGAAGCCATATACTCTGACCCTGCCAAGAAGCCTCTTTGTCTTCAGAATGTCGAGCACCAAAGCTTCACTCAACCCATTGAAGGCATCCAAGCAGCAACACGAATCTACCCAATGGCTAGAAATACTCGTCTGCCTCATCGTGCACCTACTGAAGCCACTGAAAGCACCATTGCCCAAAGGCCTCGAAAGCGCTCTCGCGTTCTCAATGACCAAGAACTTCTTGTGGCCCTTCATCAGAAACAAGATAAGCATCACTATTGGCTCAAGAGACAGATGCAAAGCCTCTTGGTGGACGTTAATCGCATTCGAAATCTTGCCACCAAGAATGCCTTTGTTGCTCACGAGACTTGCCGAAGATCATGGAAGAGTTTGACGCTGCTCAGTGTTGAAGCAGATCTTCAAGACGATGGCTTCACTGAAAGATTCAAGTTTGACTCCACTCCTCCACGGACTGCAGTCCTACGTCGAACTCCATCTCTTGAAGACTCTGACTATTCTTCCTCAGCGGCAACTATGAATGCCAGAGTGATTGATGATGAAGATGATGCTACTTCACCGCCTCCTACTACTGCACGCATCGACACTGCACCAAGTACGTCTGCACCGCCAACCAACAATGACAACCCTGCTGCTTCACCTACTCATGAGGACGAGTAGATGCTCTATGTCTTCAAACCTTTTTGGTCCTTACTGACAAAAGGGGGAGAAGCGTATGAGTTGATAGTCTTCAAGCGGGTTCATATGGGCGGTTGCATTATATTTTGCCTCGTGCTTACAACTCTTGCTTTTGAAACATTTGGTTCTTTGAGTTGTAACACCTAAACTCGATGGTCGTCTGCTACTTATTTGCTTTACTGTGATGCGATGATAAATTCCGCATGTGCGATGATAACTTCCGCACTTAGATCATTCTGCAGACGTCCATTTTTCATTATGCATGTCATTCTACTTACTATATCATTTCATGCGTGATGAATTATCTTCATAAGTTGAAGAGGATCTCCACAAGTACAACCTGCCATGTGCATTTGCATTCCAAAAGCAAATTACTTATATGCACATCTTCAGGGGGAGCCCTTGCTACTTATGAAGACAATACCCTATCATTTACTATTTCACATACTTTATCCCCGTTGAAAACTTCAACCAGTTTGTCATCAATCACCAAAAAGGGGGAGATTGTAAGTGCATCTAGTGCCACCCCTAGTTGGTTTTGGAGTATTGACGACAAAGTTGGTTGAGGGACTAATGCGTTTGTGAGAATTGCAGGATAACGCAGGTAGTGTCCCTCATTGATTCGGTTTACCTACCGGAGATGACCCCTAAAAATGTATGAAGACATTGAAGACAATGGTGGTATGTGAAGATATTCATATTGAAGACTATGACATGAGAAGACACTGAGTGAAGATTATGGAGCGCGAAGATTGTGTGATTTCGTTGTTTCCTTTTCTTCTTTGTTGAGTCATAGGAACCACCGTACTGTTAAGTGGGGTCCAAGTGAACTAAGTCAGAGTGACTGAAGTGATGCTCAACCCAAATCCTATGTCTTTGAGCGAAGACAATGAGAGCAAATCTTATCCAAAGCTGGATGAGTCAGCTTTGCTTGTAGCCCAAGTAAAGTTGCCGTGTGTGTTTGAAATCTGACCGTTGGAACACGTGTCAGTTCCTTAGTGACCCAGGGTCATTTCAGACATATCAGGTCGGGTTGCCCAGTGGCTATAAATAGCCCACCCCCTACACCATAAATTGGTGGCTGCTCAGAGTTTGTGCACGGCTTTTGTCGTTTGAGAGCAACCCACCTCGAAGTCTTTGAGAGAGAGAAATCCTTGCGAGGACAAAGCCCAAACACCCAGAGCCAAATAGTATTAGGCATCACTGAAGTCTTTCTGTCTATGTGACCTGAAGACTTATTACACTTGAGGACTGTGAATCCTCCAGCCGGTTAGGCATCGCGTTCTGAGCATCCAAGAGTCATTGTGGATTGCCGGTGAACGAAGTCTGTGAAGGTTTGGAAGTCTACCTTGAAGACTTACCAGAGTGATTGGGCGAGGACTGGGTGTCCTTAGCTCAAGGGGAATAAGGTGAAGACGCGGTTTTCTGAGTTGAATCTCAGCCTCCCTAACCAGACGTACAGTTGTCACAGCAACTGGAACTGGTCCAACAAATCCTGTGTCTTCAACAAGTGACTGGTTCTATCCTATCCCCTCCTTTACTTAAGTTTGTCTTCGTGAAGTCATTGCCTATCTGTCGCATCTGTTTGACTTCATTGCTTGACTACTACTGTTGATTGGCTTCATACTATCTTCCATCCTGATCCTTACTACTCAGCTGCTATTAGTCCTGTACTTTCACATCATTGCATACTTGACTATGGCTTGCTTATGGTAGTTTATCTTCCGCTGCGTATCAACTAGGTCATTTCTATCGTTTGTCTTCGAAACTTCCAAGTATTGAAGACTTTCATAAAAATCGCCTATTCACCCCCCTCTAGTCAATACTAGCACTTTCAAAGGCCACCTCAGCTCACGATGTATATATGGTGGATACACCTAAAGGAAGCGATAACGAGGAACAATGGGACGCTGCGAAGTATAATTCCCCCGAAAAACAGCCGAAACGGCGACGCAAGCGCCGCAAAAAGTCCCGCCTCGACAACGACAGCACCCATGTAGACCCAGCCATAGAGCAGGGCGAAACGGTGGACGACGAACATGCCCCCGAGCAACTATCCGAACAGGATGAATTAAATAAGCAATCCACCCCCGGCGAAAACAACAGTCCGGATGATCTCACACCGGACACATCGTTGGAGCAGAAGAACCTCCACAAAAGGCTCGTCGCCACTGCACGAAGCCTGAAGAAGCAGAAGCGGAATCTCAAAACAGCGGAAGACGTACTCAGAATGAGATGGAGCAAAGTACTCAAGACCGCAGACAAATACGGCGATAGTCACCAAGCAAAAAGCTAACCGAAGCGTAAACTACTGCCCGAATTTGACGAGGAGGCCGTAGAGCCCCCACAATCAAAAAACAAAGAGGCCGCCCGGTCGGATGGACGACCACATGGCAAACAAAGAGCGTCAAGAGGCACCGCACACAAGCCAGCACGTGATCCATATAAGGATCCTCGTAAAGAGGACGGCCCGGTCAGGTCCATTTATGGGTCCAAAAAGCAAGCTTCAGAAAGCAAAACAACACGTCGAGTATTCGAAAATCACGGCACACCCAAATACAGGGGCGCCGCACATCCCTTATGTTTCACCTATGAGGTGCTGGATCATGAATTTCCAGCGGGATTCAAACCCGTAAACATAGAGGCATACGACGGAACAACAGACCCTGGAGTCTGGATTGAGGATTACATCCTGCACATACATATGGCCAGAGGAGACGACCTCCACGCCATAAAATACCTACCCCTCAAGCTCAAAGGGCCAGCCCGGCATTGGCTCAAAGGCCTCCCAGAAAATACCATTGGAAGTTGGGAAGAGCTCGAGGATGCGTTTCGGGCAAATTTTCAGGGGACTTATGTCCGCCCTCTGGATGCAGACGATTTAAGTCACATAACTCAACAGCCCAGAGAGTCAGGCCGCAAATTCTGGAACATGTTCCTCACCAAAAAGAACCAAATAGTCGACTGTCCGGACGCCGAAGCCTTAGCAGCCTTCAAACATAACGTCCGAGACGAATGGCTCGCCAGACACCTCGGCAAGGAAAAGCCAAGGACAATGGCCGCACTAACAAGCCCCATGACCCGCTTTTGCGCGGGAGAGGATAGCTGGCTGGCAAGATCAGCACCAGCGACCCAAGTACATCCGAAGTCAGGGATGGAAATGGGAAACCACGACACAAAAAGGACCAGCGCCGAACTAAGGGAAACGACCCAAAGAGCACGGCAGTCAACGCTGGGTTCAAAAGCTCTCGACAGAACAACAAAACACTGCCTCTCAAGGACAACAGCGACGAGCTATCCAACCTAAACAAAATCTTGGACAAGATATGCCAAATCCACAGCACCTCCGGGAAGCGTGCAAACCATACCCACAGAGATTGTTGGTTCTTCAAACAGTCCGGCCGACTTAATGCCGAACACAAGGGGCTCGAAACACCAAGTGAGGACGATGATGAACTCCACAAGCAGAGCACCGGCAAACAAAGGAATTTCCCACAAGAGGTTAAAATAGTAAATTCACTTCATGTGATAACAGGCAAAAATAGAGCGGCGCCCATTAAAATGCACGTCGCACGGTCCACCCCAGCGGTGTCTAGACACTGGATGTCAAAACCAATCACCTTCGACCATCAGGATTACTCCGGAAGTATCCAGAACGCAGGATAGACTGCCCTGATATTAGATCCTATAATCGACGGACTGCAATTTACACAAGTCCTAATGGATGGCGGCAGTGATCTAAACCTGCTATACCAGGACACAATCCGCAGAATGGGGATAGACCCAACCAAAATACGCCATAGCAACACTTCCTTTAAAGGAGCGATGCCAGGCCCATGTGCCCATTGACGGGCTCTCTACCACTAGAAGTTGTGTTCGGCTCATCCGACAACTCCCGTCGCGAAAAGCTAGTCTTCCACATCGCCCCATTTAAAAGTAGCTATCAAGCACTATTGGGACGCGAAGCTTTCGCCCGCTTTAACGCAATACCGCATTATGCATCTCTTACACTCAAAATGCCCGGTCCATGCGGCATAATCTCATTAAAGGGAAACCTCGAGTGTTCCTCGAATAAGGAAGAAAGTGAGACAGCCTTGACAGCCACACATTAATCCGGCTTTGCCGATCAAAGCCCCCAAACAGGTCATCCAGACCTCGGACATGGTTAGGCGAGTCTGGCGCAAATAAACAAGGGGCTTACCAGCCGCGTACCCCCTTACAAGGGGCAGCACGCATGTACAATAAGAGACAATAAAGCTCAATTTTATTCGTTTTTTGAATTATACTCTGTTTATACATTTTTCGCACGATCCTTTTTCAAACTAAGTTCTTCTCTTTTATAGATGAACATCGTGCTACGCCCGTCCAGGATACGGCACAACGGAGACACAGGCGCAGACATGCAGTAGGGACCCGTTACAAGGATTCTTTTCAGATTAAGACCCTGCGTAAACCTTTCTTACTATCTCTTGTTGATACACATCCCCCGGTTCCTCACTATAACCGAGGAGGAGGCTGGCGTTTTGGCATCGGCCGTGTAAGAAATTTTGCGCGTACCTGGACACCAGGGGCTTAGGGCATTGTTCTGCCCGTTTTCATAAAGACCGAATACCTTAGGGAGTGTTCAGCGTCTCGAGTTAGGCCTTATATGCATCAGCTCCGAATCATGTCTTTGGTCAAATGTTGGGTTTGCCCGGCTCCAGTGTTTTGCTGCCTTACGTTCCGCTCTATCGGCTAACGCGGCACCAGGAGAACTACTGCGATTGTGCCCCGGTTCGTCCAGGTGAGCACCTCAGTAGAGAAAGCTGAAAGCTGACTGTCATGATATAGCGAGAGACTGGTCAACCACTCGATCGACCACCGGAATGTTTAGAATTCCTCCGCTTTAACGAAGGACCGTTTCCCGGTCAGGCACATACGCGCCCCGAAATTCGGAGAGCGCAGTGCCCCTAGGGGCTCTATAGTAGCCCCACCATTGAACTCCTATGGCTAAGTGAAAGTGATAAAGCATTATAGTCCGGTTGCCTAGTTTGCTACGCTATCACCTCCTTCACAGGACCAAGACGTTGAATTAAGTGTGAAAATGCGCTATTTATTGCAAACACCCCCGCACTATGTGCGTGGGGGATGAAGCCGAAGACTGTCATCTTTTAGGTTATATACACATATATGTTAACGGCCGCACAGGAGGAATTTCAACACTTGAACGCACAAGTATAAAAAGCCCTTATATTATATTCGAAGCATGGCTTCACAAACCATACATGTCATTTGAACATAACATTTTTCGAGCACTGCGTCTCTATTAAACGAGCGCCCTGCTGGACTTCCCCAAAATAGTGCTCGGCTGGTAATCGGCTCCTGTCCGAATCCTGGGAAGCAACATCGGTGGCCTCCATCTCTGCCCAGTATGTTTTGACACGGGCGAGCGCCATCCGTGCACCCTCTATGCATGCCGACCGCTTCATCGCCTTGATATGCGGCACCGCATCAAGGAACTGCTGCACCAAGCCAAAATAACTCTTCGGCTCGGGCCTTTCCGGCCACAGATGAGCCACGACATCCTTCATGGAAAGTCCGGACAACCTATTTAGCTCAGCCCACTCGGCTAACTGATCGGTCAATGGAAGTGGATGCTCCGGACTATGGAATTGCGACCAAAAAAGCTCTTCCATTCCGTGATCCTTCTGGCCTCGGAAGTGTGCAACCGCGTCTGCGACACTCGCCGCCAAATTCAGATAGGCATCCTCCGCACCCCACAACTGGCCCAACTGAGCATACTTTGGATCCGTGAACTTCCTACGCGGCAGAAACGGCTTTCCAGACGCAATATCCCCGACCTGATGTAGCTCCTCCTTTATAGCTCTCATCGTGGAGCGGGCATCCTTGGCTTCGGCCGTGGCCTTCTTCAGGTCCTCTTGCTCCGCTCGGCATTCTCTTTCAAGCAACTCATTGCGGTCGGTACCATCCTTCAGCTTTATGGCCATTTCGGCCATTTCCTCCCTGCTTCGGCAATGAGCAGCCTGTTCGGCTTTTAGCTCTTCGGCCGCCTTCAAGGCAGCCGCATTACTTTTTCTGGCTTGCTCCTTGGCTCGGGCAAGCTCTGCCCGCAGGTCCTCCATAGCAGCGGCATCATCTGCATTAAGCATACATGTAGTAAGGCACGGGCGTCAAGCTCCCTTACCAGGTGTTCGCGGAGAAGCCACATACCTTGTGACTCGTCAAGTCGCTTATTAACCAGCGTAATGTCCGCATCCTCAACGTCCAGTTGCCGCTTCAGTTCAGCAACTCCATCAGTCCGGCTGGCCACCAAACGCTTTGCCCCCTGAATAGGGAGGGTGACATCTTAACACTGAGATTATGATCCTCGACATGCCGTCACTTCTGACAACGTACCGAGACTCAGGGGCTACTATCTACACAGAGCGCATTCTATATGCAAAACTGTCAGAAGGTATATCATTTTTGCGTACCTCAAACCCCGTCAGTAAACTTCTGACGGCTTCATGCAATCCGCTCTCAGCGGATGAAATCCTTTCAATCACCGTACCCATTAACGCACGGTGATCTTCTGAGATAGATGCTCGCCCGAGCAGATCCTTCAGCTCCTCCGACCGCACACCAGTGGGTGCCGGACCTCCCGGCCCCGCCGGACTCGAGGAAACCCTCTGCGACGACACCTCAGGGTCGTCCGCCCCGCCTGATGGCGCGTCAGATGGAGGCGTTTCGCTCTCCATCATCTCCGGACGAAGATCCCCCGAAGAGGAGCTCTGCTGAGAAGGGCTGAGATCCGAACTACAAGGTAAAAACTTTGGTCATCTTCAGAAATAAAAACAGGGATGTCCCTTATTACAAAACTCCCCTTTCTACTTACGGCTCGCTGGAGGGCTGATTCCCTTGGGAAAATAGTGCGGCCGGGGCCTCTCCTGGCGCAGGACCCTCTGGCGAAGATTTTCCCCCCTGCTTTGAGGCCTTGACCTCCGGATCTTCAGAAGCGGTCCTCTTCTCCCCTTGGAGGGAGGGATTCTCGATCCCCCCTTCCTTAAAGGCCTCCTTAGCGGAGGCGGTAGCTTTCCTGTTCCCCCCTTCACCCTCTTCCAAAGGTGCAAACTCTAGCATCTTGGTTAACACGGGATCCGGCGTGGTCTCAGGGAGGGGGGCCGGACACCTTATCAATTTTGCTTTTGCTATCCACTCCTGTTCAAGGGACAGCTCTTTAAAGGGCAAGTTTACGATAAATGTACGGATAGCATGTCCGGGCACAGGGCTACTTACTTGAGTATCCAGGCGATTGCAGCTCAGACCTGCGTCCTCGGTCATGTCCGGACACATTTCTTGTGATCCGAAGAACAGTTTATACATCTCCACGGGTGTCGCACCCATGAAGTGTTGGAGAGCTCGCGGTCCCTCCGGATTGAATTCCCACAGACGGAGGGGGCGACGTTTGCAGGGCAGAAGGCACCGAATCGGCATGACATGTGCCACTACGACCAGATTGATCTCCCTCTCTTGGAGGTCTCGAATACGGCCCTGCAATAATGGTACATCCTTGGACGGCCCCCAGTCAAGCCCTTTGTTGACCCATGATGCCAGCCATTGTGGGGGGCCCGAGCAAAAGGCAGGTGGCGCCACCCATCTGGTGCCCCTGGGAGCGGTGATGTAGAACCACTCCTGTTGCCACAAACTAAGCTCCTCTTGAAAAAAGCCCTCGGGCCATGGAGCGTCTGCCCTCTTGTTTATAACTGCCCCTCCGCACTCTGCTTGCCGCCCCTCGATCATCTTCGGCTCCACTTTAAAGGTCTTGAGCCACAAACCGAAGTGAGGGGTAGTGTGGAGGAAGGCTTCGCATACAACAATGAACGGTGAGATGTGGAGGATGGACTCTGGATCCAAGTCATGGAATTCCAACCCATAGTAAAACATGAGCCCCCTCACGAAGGGGTCCATCGGGAAGCCTAAACCCCGACGGAAGTGAGACACGAACACCACGCTCTCACCAGGCTCGGGAGTGGGAACGACTTGCCCTTGGGCGGGTAGCCTATGCGAAATTTCGCCGGTTAGATACCTCGCGTCTCTCAGCTTCAGCACATCTTCTTCCGTGACGGAAGAAGGCATCCACCGGCCTTGTAGGTCGGAGCCGGACATTATCAAAGGTCCGAAGCGCCCGAATCTGGAACCTTGGGTGTTGGAACTCGAGGCGAGGGGCGGATTTGATTGAGATTGAAGAAAAGGAACAGGCCTTGGTCTCTTTATAAAGGGGTTGAATACCAAGAGCCGTTCCCGTGACCGTTTGGGACTCGCCTTCGATGGAGGGGGCGTGCCAACGGGCGCGGTTGGGTTACCCACGTCCGTATTAATGAGAACCCCGGAATAAGGGAACACGATCTCTGCTTTGACAAGACGTGCCAAGCAAACTGCTTTGCTAAACGCGCTGAGGTGGAACAATAAAAATAATTTGAATAAAGGCTTGGCCGTGGCGTGACGTCATGCCATGAAATACGTCAGCAGATTGAACTTGTGTAAATATTATTCTCTCTACGGTGGTATGTGGAATATATTTTGTAGAGCTGGACACTATCTGGTGTTCAAAATCTTCTATGAATTATTCGGAGGAGGAACCTGCCTTGCAATGCCGAAGACAATATGCGCACCGGACTCGTCGTCATTGTATCCTGGTTCAGGGGCTACTGAGGGAGTCCTGGACTAGGGGGTGTCCGGATAGCCGAACTATCATCATTGGCCGGACTCCAAAACTATGAAGATACAAGATTGAAGACTTCGTCCCGTGTCCGGATGGGACTTTCCTTGGCGTGGAAGGCAAGCTTGGCGATACGGATATGTAGATCTCCTACCATTGTAACCGACTCTGTGTAACCCTAGCCCTCTCCGGTGTCTATATAAACCGGAGGGTTTTAGTCCGTAGGATACACAACAATCATACCATAGGCTAGCATCTAGGGTTTAGCCTCCTTGATCTCGTGGTAGATCTACTCTTGTACTACCCATATCATCAATATTAATCAAGCAGGAGTAGGGTTTTACCTCCACCGTGAGGGCCCGAACCTGGGTAAAAACATCGTGTCCCTTGTCTCCTCTTACCATCCGCTTAGACGCACAGTTCGGGACCCCCTACCCGAGATCCGCCGGTTTTGACACCGACAAAGGCTCCTCCCCTGTTCCATTATCAAATGAAACCCAAAGTGTCTTACATTAGCTCACTGAGAGGACCAGTTCAAAGGAAGGACTGCGGCGAAAGCCACTCAAGTTTAACGACAAGCTTACAGAATCAAAAGCGGCAAAGACACGGGCCATAAGCGCCCACACACATACTACATGTTTTCTAAGTGCACCTGATAATGCGTATGTCCAGGTGAACCTCCTTGGAGTCCCCGTGCAACGCGTCGGCGGGTAAAGGATGGAACGGATGCCATGGGTTTTTCAAGTCCACATTGGCGGGATAGTCCCAGCTCCCCAGAGTCCAAGTCCGTCCGATGAGGCCGGTGTCGCCGCCCACGCGACCCGGAGGGGTAGTAACAGTGACCACGCACCCATACATCTGCCTCGTGTCAGTGTCAGCGTCAGCGGCGACGCCCCTGACGCACATTACAGAGACGGGGCGGCGGCCTGCGTGGGCCTCGCCGGTGCCCACGATCAAGAGGAAGACGCTGCCGTCCTCCTCCGAGACTAGCAGGCGGCGGTGATCCTCCTGCGACTCCGGCATGGTGAACCGGTAGCACGTGTCGTACTTGATGTTCTCCGCCAAGGGCCAGTAGTGACCGCTGCATGCATCCATGAGGTGATGCACCATGTCCGCCGGCGAGCCATAAAACGGCATCGGGCACTCATAGGAGTGGACGAAGGGCTCCTTGGAGGCATCGACCAGGCCGTCCATGAAACGGGAGTGGCTGTAGGGGACGTTGTGCCAGTTGAATATATGAGCAAGTTACTACGAGATTTAATCCGAATAAGCACAAAATAAATTATGACGGCAATAACATAGATGAAACTAATCATGTGGACTAGCATAGTAGTAGGATACATAGTAGAAACATGAATTCTACCACGATTTCAAACAGGAAGGACAGAAACACATACGGTGCAACGGGGGCAGCACCGTTGGCGTTGAGGTTGTCGCCCATGTCGTTGAGGAAGAGGTTGCCAAGGTCGGGGAAGAAGTCATCGTCGGTGAAGTCGTGGCTGCCAGCAGTCGCGAGAGTACGCTCCCCAGATTTCAATAGCGCCCGCCGAATGGAGCGCAGGAGGGAGTGGCTGTTAGGGACGTTGCGGCCGCCGAATGGAGCACAGGAGTAGCACACGAAGCAGTAGATGGTGTCCTTACTAGTACTCCCTAGTCTCTATCTATCTATATCTATATATATCTACTCTTATAGAAAACCGAGTTGGTGATGATGGTATGCCTGCCATCTTGTAATATAGACCGTCCGATCTATATCTGACGGATAGAAAGCCAACTATGACAATTTTACAAAAGATACCCGCACCTCTCTCCACATTTATAGATAAGGCCTTGCCTCGTTCATCCTTATCTCCCACAACCTCATGCTCCTCCCTATGTCTCTATCTATACTACTCCTTTTTTATAACAAATCGAATAGTGCTGCGCCATCCGCTACACGCCCGGCTAAACACGCCTCCTCGCCTCCATCATCACCAACTGAGTCTTTTATAGGAGTAGGAGTAGAGAAAAAACCGAGTTGGTGATGATGGTGTGCCGTGCAATGCACAGGCATCTTGCTATTTTTTTGCATATAAGTCCAAACACCATGTAGACACGGTCTTTGAGCATGGTTCGTAGTCGTTCCACGATCGGGCATTGAAGTTTGTAACTATTTTAGATTAGAATATACTACTCCTACGGTGCTAGTAGTAGAGCAGAGTCCTACTCTACTACTCTACTCTAGCAAGCTAGGGCATAGTACCGTAGTAGGTACTATGGGGAGTACCAGTACTGTGATCACTCAAGCAAGTTTTCTGGCATCGATATGACCCTACGTTGCTGGTATGTGTCTCGTAAGTCAAGCGGCGTGTTGTAGTCATGATCACCTGTCCACTTCCCACAGCACATATTCGCTTCTCCATCTTTGTCTGCACATAATCTCGTCCAAGCTTCCATCCCCGCTAAGGCGCCTCCCCCCTCGTCCGAAACCCAAGCACTAACAATGGCAGAACCGAGCAGGGTCCGCTGAAAGATTGGCTGGAATTCGCTCCCCACAGAGGTAATCAAGCTCATTGTTTCGCGTGTGGACAATCTCAGTACCATGTCGCTCGCCGTGTGCTCGTCGGGGCTGTACCGTTTACTCAAAGCCCTTAGGACGGAGCTTTTTAAGCCAGCTCCTTGCTTGCTAATGCCGCCTGATCTTCGGAAACGGCATGTCACGCAGCATAATGATCGTAGGGTGGCAAGCATCAACCCCCTTCACTGTGATTCGATCCCCGTCAGCCTCAGCTACATTAACGGTATGTACTGGGTCGGCATGAACACGTCTTGGATGGTGCTCGTCGACGGTCGCGGCAGCTAGATGCTCGTGGAGGTCTACACCCGGCGATTGATCCCCCTTCCTTCGATTAACACTGCACTGCTTTGGCACCGCGGCCCAGAATACTCGGAATCTTACAGTAGCCAACATGATACCAAGTTTGATTTGCTCAAGGTTGTAATCTGCCAAGTGCCCACAAGATCTGCGAATTATAAAGATTTCAGGCTAATTGCGTTCTTCAACCGCGGTCTTGCCTATCTGATAGGTCACTGCGGTAAGTGGATAAATCTGCATGTCCATCGCAGGATTATACATCCTCCATGGTTCTCTGATGCCATTGAACACAAGGGCTTCATTTACGCTGTCGACTCCTTCTATGGCTGGACGTATTGCTGGCCTACTCCAGTCATCGCTACAAACGGCTGTTACAACAGTATGTTACTTTCCTATGATTTCATGATGGCTTGCTTATATTACTATCAACATTTACTAAAAAACTATTCATGCTCATAACATGCTGTTCTTATGATTGACTAAATCAAGAGCCCTTTTTTATTTGACTCCAACTTGATATGATGTTGTAGGCCGCTTGGTGTCCCTACCCTTCCTAATCCCAGAACCTTTCAAAGAAAAGCGGCATGCCAGTTGCAGGTGGTTCCTGGCTCGATCAGACGATGGTGAAAGATTGATGATCGTTCGCACGTACCGGACGTGTTGTTTCGCGGAATACAATCATAGTCACTGCAAGGTCTTTGAGTAGGATCCCAGCTTCTCTGGGCCTTCAGGAACTTTTGACTGGAGGCTGGTAAGTAGCCTTGGTACACGCTCTCTGTTTGTCGGACTGAATTATCCGATTAACCAGGAGATAACCGACGACAAGGATCATGATGGCAGCGCGGTTTCGTTCATCGGGCAAAACTGTGTGTACACAGCGTACCATGCGTCTCTGCATGCACCATACCCTGATATGTGCCGCCACGCTCTGCAGCCCAAAGTAGGAGAGAGGGTCGCAAGTATCAGACTTCGACCTGCTGGCTGGAGTTTCCCCCGTCAGGCACCCATCTGGTTCAAGCCATCAGCCAATCTCCACAGCTTAATAAATAGTAACGTCTAACTGAGCCAGTTAGTTAGATGCATACACTTAGTGTAGTAGGATCTTTATTTAGTTTGATGCATACACTTGTTCTTTTTTGGTAGCCCTTTTGTAATGATGGCTGATGTTTGGTTTGGAAGAGAGAGATGCGTCTTCACTCTACTGGCCTGCTTACTGCTTCTGTTGCACCCCCAGCCCTGGTTGCTGCTGCTGCTGTTTTCAATGTACAATAAGTAGTATATTTCGTCTGTTGGTTGAATAAATGTGTTGTTAGAACAACAAACACAATGTTTTGGAAGTCGTTGCACGGTTTGATCCTTTAGTGCCCCGTACCGTACGTAGCTCATACTATTTTTCGTACGGAACAGATTTTCCACTTGTTGATAACATGCAGCCCACTGATGAAGGCCCAATAGAGAAGCCCATAATTAACAGGAAGGGATGCTCTCACATGAATCCGGCCCAGGTGCATGCTCATCGTCCCCTAAACATAAATAAGTAAATAAATAAATAAAGCTAAATGCTCATGCACCAGTTCTTTGGGAAAATAGGTAGCCCATTATTTCTTTTTGAGGAATACCCAAGCTAGGCCTATTTGTTTTCTCCGACTTATTGGGCTGCAAATCTTTCAAGACGAGGAGGGATGCATTCCGTCCTGGCCAAAGAGTATGGTCAATGTCTGTTAAAAGTAATGTCAAAAGGGGTTGAAAATTCCAAAAAAATTATAGCAAATGGGATATTAGTTTTTTTTATTTTGTTCTTCACTGGTATCTTATACGTATTTCATTGGATTTAACATGACATAGTACTAATTTATTTTTAAATTTGTTTTAGTATGGCTATTAATTTTTGGATTAAGAATTCGTTCCCTAGCAAAAATTTGCGAATTTTCAAAATTTCCCACATATTTAGTTAATTTTTTGACCCTGGTACTGACCAGAAAATGGCCGGCAATTCTAAAAATGTCAAATGGGCGACAATAAATTCCATATGAATTAGAAAATGAGTAAAAATTATAAAAATAATAGCAAATGGGCTGTACACGCCACAGATTTCGAGGCTGACTTGTTTACGCAAGGCTTTGTCAGTGAACAAACGATTCTAGCAGCAGTGACTGTTGGATGTCCATCCAACGGCCGACGTGCTTCTTCAATCTCTGATCTTCCTGCTCCAACCGCCTAAACTAGCGCCAGCGGGACTGCCTGCTCCCTCCTCTTGTGGCCCGCTGTGATGCCGCGCATGCTTCCCCGGCCCACCCTACTCCCTCCGCTGGCCTGGCCGCACACAATGAACTGCCTCCTTATTATGCGAAAAATGATTCCTCCCACTGACATCTGGGGCGCACCGGTTGGGAGGCTGACCTGTGGGCCTACTACGTTGACGCATACGCAGGGCTTGTCAACTTAGTCAAAAACGATTCTAGCAGCAGTAACCATTGGATTTGAATCGAACGGTCCTGCTGCTTCTTCAATCGCTGCTCTTCTTGCACCAGCCGCCCAAACCAGCGCCGGGGAGACCGCCTGCTCCTGCCTCCAGTGGCCGGTTGTGCCGCAGTTAAGGCCTCATCGCCCCCTACTACTCCCACCGCTAGCCAGGCCCTGCAGCGACGGCAACCTCACACACCGCAGCCGAACCAGTGAACCCTCGTACTCCTCTCCGCGTGGGCATCCACTACCGCGTCTTCCCCGGCTCCGTGTCGTCCCCTTCCTAGGCCTCGCCGTCGTCCACCTCCTTCGTTCTCTCGGCGCGGCGTGGTCAATGTGGTCATCAAAATTCCATCGGAAGAGTGTTGTACATGGAGAGGCTAACAGCTGGGTCCACGGCCACAACCCAGTTTTTTTTGTGATTTGCCAAGTAAGTCGCTTTGTCGGGCCTGTTGGGCTGCAAATCTTTCAAGACGAGGAGAGCTTTCATTCGGCTGGCCGAGAAAATGGACCATCAGTAATGAGAAATGGGTTGTACATTTTTAAAACACATCAAACCGGCAATTAGCTTCAAATATCTTTTTTTCCTTTCGAGATTTTAAATTACATTAATTTTTATGCGTGGAGAATTTTTTGGATTTTATATTGATAGACACTTATTTTTAAAATTAGCTTGAATGTGAGTAGAAATTTCGGGATTAAAAACAGTTCGGACCGCACCGAAATATGCAAAATTTCGTATAATTTTTTAACCGTGGCCACAATATGGGCTATAATGCTAACAAAAAGAATATGGGCTCCAAAAAAACCTTAAGAATTAGCAAATGGTCTGTAAAATATTAAAAATAATGGCAGATGGGTTGTATGTTGTTTTCCACAGATTTGAGGCTTTCCTAAAAAAAGGTTGACGCACAAGCAGTGACTGTTGGATGGCCATCCAACGGCCATCGTGCTTCTTCAATCTCTGCTCTTCCTGCTCTAGCCGCTCAAACAAGCGCCGACGGGACTGCCTGCTCCCTCCTCCCCACGGCCGGCTCTGACAGCTCGGACTCACCAGCTATATCTTCGTACGCAAGGAAGTGCCTCCTTATTACGCACAAAAAAAATGAATACTCCCCCTGTTAGCTGGGACCCGGTATAGTGGCAGGCTGACTTGTGGGCCTACTAAGTTGGGACGGAGGGCTTTGTCAACTTAGTCAATATGCACGATTCTAGCTCCAGTGACCGTATGATGTCCATCCAACGGCCGTAGTGCTTCTTCAACCTCTGGTCTTCTTGCTCCAGCCGCCCAAACCAGCGCCGGCCGTGCCTCGTGCTCCTGTCTCCCGTGGCCGGCTACGATGCGGCGGAGGCCTCACCGCCCCTACTACTCCCACCGCTGGCCAGGCCATCCCTCTACTCACCCACACCCCCTGTTATTCTGCGGCGACGGCAGCCTCACACCGCATCGAACCAGTGAACCCTCGTACTCCTCTATGCGTGGGCATCCACTGCCGCGTCTTCCCCGGCTCCGCGTTGTCACCTTCCTAGGCCTCGCCCTCGTCCACCGCCCTGGTGCTCTCGGCGCGGCGTGGTCAACGTGGTCAAGGAACGGCTTCCATCGGACGTGGACTGTACGTGGAGAGGCTGACAGCTGGGTCCACGGCCGCAACAAGGAAGTGCCTCCTTATTACGCGCAAAATAATTATTCCTCCACCTGACAGCGGGGACCCACCGGATGGGCCACCATATTTGACGAAAAAATGTTTCCCCTGACTGCTGGGACCCACCAGCAACACCTTCGCATGCAAGGAAGTGCGTCCGGGCAAAAAAAAACCATTCGCCCCCCTGACTGCTGGGACCCACCAGCTAGATCTTCGCACGCAAGGAAGTGCGTCCAGGCAAAAAAACGATTCGCCCCCCTGACTGTTGGGACCCACCAGCTACATCTTTGCATGCAAGGAAGTGCGTCCGGGCAAAAAAGCAAAACGATTCGTCCCCCTGACTGCTGGGACCCACCAGCTACATCTTCGCAGGCAAGGAAGTGCCTCACAGTCGGGACCCACCTGGTCGAAGCATACGTAGCGTTGTCATTCTGGTCACGAACGTGTACGTACATACTGGTCGATGTAGAGGCGCGCACGTGTTGTAGTAGAGACGCGCACGTGTCGTAGTAGAGGCGCGCACGTAGCATGTACACGTACGTACAACGACGAGGGTGTAAGAAAGAAAATACGGCCACGTACGTACATACGGGCAGGGTCTCGAACGCCTACTCGCACATACGTACATGGCTGGGTCGGAACGGAGAAACAGCGTTGTCGTCGTGTTCATGGGGAGCCAACCGGCTGGGTCGGAACGGAATGCGTGGTCATGTTCATCGGGAGGGCTTGGACGGAACAAGTGATGGAAACGAGGCCTGGCGTACCGCACAACAGAGGAAACGGACCTCCTACGTTCGGAACGGGGTCCTGTTGATCAGGAGGGGTGTGGCGTACCGCAAAACCAAGGAAACAGACCTCCTACAGTCAAAACGGGGTCCTGTTGATCGGGAGGGGTGTGGCGTACCGCAAAACGGAGGAAACGGACCTCCTACGATCAAAACGGGGGTCCTGTTGATCGGGAGGGGTGTGGCGTACCACAAAA
>NC_057801.1:526389934-526402866 GCF_018294505.1 Triticum aestivum
ATCGGGAGGGGTGTGGCATACCGCAAAACGGGACTCCATGGGATAATGTTCATCTCCACCATCGACCTCCTCCAGCCTCCACGGGCTACCGCCGACCTCCTCCAGCCTCCACGGGCTCATGTTCATCCAGCCTCCACCACGCGCTACTCCACCGGCTACTGTTCAACCACCCCTCCACCGTCTACTGTTCATCCAGCCCTCCACCATCTACTGTTCATCCAGCCCTCCACACCACGGGGTCCTGTTCAACCACCCCTCCACGGCCACCCCTCCACCGTCAACTATTCATCCAGCCCTCCACACCACGGGGTCCTGTTCATCCAGAGGCAACGCCACCCCTCACTGTTCATCCAACCCCCCTCCCCCCGCAACGCTCACTGTTCATCCAATCGATTGGCTTCAGTTAGCAACAGTAGCGAAGGAATCGCTCCATCGGGTTCAGTTAACAGCCATCGATTGATCGCTCAGGTTCAGTAACGCGTAGCCTGCAGTGCAATCGCTCTAGTTCAGTTAGAGCCCAACGCCTCGCTCGGGTTCAGTTAGAGCCAACGCCTCGCACACACGCACGTACGTGTATGAGAGAAACGCACATCGCTCGGCCCCCGACCTCCCACCGTAACCGGCAACTCCCCGAAATTTTCCTCCCCCTCGCTTCTACCACGGTTTTCTTCCGTCATGGACGGCCCAAAGAATGTCATGCAGCTGCGTCTCCGGACCGCCCAGGACGAAAAGCCCATTTTTTGTCATGATTTTTTGTCAAAGAAGTAGGAGCCCACCACATCTATGATGATACCGGGTTTTGTCACAATTATCGTCATAGAAGTGTTATATGTATGACAAAAAAAATTTCGTTCGACCCAAAATGTCACATATGTGTCTTTTTTTGACCCAGCACCATCTCCTCTCAAACCCTAGTTCATCTCTTGTATCCAATCTTTGTCCCAAAGCCTCAGATTGGTACTTGTCGGTTGCTAGTAGTGTTGATTACTCCTTGTAGTTGATGCTAGTTGGTTTATTTGGTGGAAGATCATATGTTCAGATCCATTATGCATATTAATACACCTCTGATTATGAACATGAATATGATTTGTGAGTAGTTATGTTTGTTCCTGAGGACATGGGAGAAGTCTTGCTATAAGTAGTCATGTGAATTTGGTATTCGTTCGATATTTTGATGAGATGTATGTTGTCTCTCCTCAAGTAGTGTTATGTGAACGTCGACTACATGACACTTCACCATTATTTGGGCCTAGAGGAAGGCATTGGGAAGTAATAAGTAGACGATGGGTTGCTAGAGTGATAGAAGCTTAAACCCTAGTTTATGAGTTGCTTCGTAAGGGGCTGATTTGGATCCATATGTTTCATGCTATAGTTAGGTTTACCTTAATACTTCTTTTGTAGTTGCGGATGCTTGCAATAGGGGTTAATCATAAGTGGGATGCTTGTCCAAGAAAGGGTAGCACCCAAGCACCGGTCCACCCACATACCAAATTATCAAAGTAACGAACACGAATCATATGAGCGTGATGAAAACTAGCTTGACGATAATTCCCACGTGTCCTCGGAAGAGCTTTTCTCTATATAAGAGTTTGTCTAGGCTTGTCCTTTGCTACAAAAAGTATTGGGCCATCTTGCTGCACCTTGTTTACTTTCATTACTTGTTACCCGTTACAAATTACCTTATCACAAAACTATCTGTCACCGATAATTTCAGTGCTTGCAGAGAATACCTTGCTGAAAACCGCTTATCATTTCCTTCTGCTCCTCGTTGGGTTCGACACTCTTACTTATCGAAAGGACTATTATAGATCATCTATACTTGTAGGTCATCAGCATCTTTGCTTGCTAAAAATCTATTGATATGGATCCACTTAAAGTTTTCTACTTGGATCATCTTTGATCCTTATGTGCTCGTGCTGAAACCCCAACTAGCCTAGTTGATGGGAAATCTTTAGATGAGCATGCTCATTCTGTGCGTCACCGTTTGTGTGAAAAAGGGAGACTCTTATGGGATCAAATAAACAGATTGTTGTGTTATTCTTGGAATCTTTGTGAAATTTATGATTTTACTTGTTGCTCTAAGAACCCTAAAAAACACCTCCCCTACCTATGTGAGTTTAATGATAATGAAATCTTATCTTCTTATGCAAAGGGTGTTTACAGTTACTACGATATCAAACAAATTGAAGAATTCCTTACTTTTAAGGGTGCTTATGAAGTTGCTTTTTGATTGAAAAGTATGATATTACTCTCTACGAATCTGAAAATTTTGACATACTTAAATATTGCTATGAAAACTATGCTCATAATGTCTATGTCAAAGAATTTATCGAAAGAATGACCGTTGCTTTGGGAGAAAATAATGATATGCATGAATCTATAGATAATTATGATTACGATGATTTGATTGAAATATCCCTTGAGGAACATGATGCTTTCTATTCTTGTGGCCATGATGCCAATATTTATGAAGATGAATTTGTTATAGTTCCTTATGTTAAACATGAGATCGTTGCTATTGCACCCATACTTGATAGTTCCTTCGATGAAAAGAATGATTGCAATGATATTATTATAAATTATCTTAATGTCAATTGTGTTAATGATATGCAAAACATCAAGCTTGGGGATGCTAGTTTTGCTATGACTACTATTTGTTGCAATGATCATGATCGGGGTGATTCTTCTTATGATCTTAAAAATTTATTTAAGCCCCATGATGAATATGAGATTGATAATAATGTTTGCAATAATATTGAAAGTGGGTTTGGAAGAGTGTCAACTTTAGATCCCACATATTTGGAAAATGTTCAATCTTATGAAGTTTTTGATAAAAGTGGGTTTGGAGAGGTCGTGACTTTAGTTAATGTTAATCCCACTATTTTGGAAGAGTGTCAACTTTGCATACATGTGGATCGTGTTAAGAATATGTTTTGTGATAGCTATATTGTTGAACTTGCTTATGATCCTACATATAATTATTATGAGAGAGGAAAATATGGTTGTAGAAATTTTCATGTTACTAAATTACCTCTCCAACGTATCTATAATTTTTTATTGTTCCATGCTATTATATTATCTGTTTTGGATGTTTAATGGGCTTTAATATGTTCTTTTATATTATTTTTGGGACTAACCTAATAACCGGAGGCCCAGTGTTAGTTTCTGTTTTTTTTCCTATTTTAGAGTTTTGCAGAAAAGGAATACCAAACGGAGTCCAAACGGAATGAAACCTTCGCGATGATCTTTCTTGGACCGAAAGCAATCTAGAAGACTTGGAGTCAAAGTTTGGAACGCCATGAGGAAGCTACAAGGCAGGAGAGCGCGCCTCCCACCCTCGTGGGCCCCTCGTAGCCCCACCGACGTACTTCTTTCGCCTATATATACTCTTATACCCTAGAAACATCAGTGGGAGCCACGAAACCACTTTTCCACCGCCGCAACCTTCTGTACCCGTGAGATCCCATCTTGGGGCCTTTTCCGGTGATCTGCCAGAGGGGGAATCGATCACAAAGGGCTTCTACATCAACAGCATTGCCTCTCCGATGAAGCGTGAGTAGTTTACCACAGACCTTCGCGTCCATAGTTATTATCTAGATGGCTTCTTCTCTCTCTTTGATTCTCAATACAAAGTTCTCCTCGATGTTCCTGGAGATCTATTTGATGTAATAATCTTCTGCGGTGTGTTTGTCGAGATTCGATGAATTATGGATTTATGAACAAGATTATCTATGAATATTATTTGGTTCTTCTCTAAATTCTTATATGCATGATTTGCTTTGCATGTCTCTTCGAATTACCGATTTAGTTTGTCCACTAGATTGATCTTTCTTGCAATGGGAGAAGTGCTTAGCTTTGGGTTCAATCTTGCGGTGTCCTTTCCCAGTGACAGTAAGGGCAGCAAGGCACATATTGTATTGTTGCCATCGAGGATAAAAAAATGGGGTTTATATCATATTGCTTGAGTTTATCCATCTACATCATGTCATCTTGCTTAATGCGTTACTTCGTTCTTATGAACTTAATACTCTAGATGCATGCTGGATAGTGGCGATGTGTGGAGTAATAGTAGTAGATGCAGAATCGTTTCGGTCTACTTGACACGGACGTGATGCCTATATTCATGATCATTGCCTTAGATATCTTCATAACTATGCGCTTTTCTATCAATTGCTCGGCAGTAATTTGTTCACCCACCGTAATACATGCTATCTTGAGAGAAGCCACTAGTGAAACCTATGGCCCCCGGGTCTCTTTCCTATTCTATTACATCACTTTTATTTACATCGCATCTCGTTTACTATTTTGCAATCTTTACTTTCCAATCTATACAACAAAAATACCAAAAATATTTACTTTACTATCTCTATTAGATCTCACGTTTGCGAGTGACCGTGGAGGGATTGACAACCCCTTTATCGCGTTGGTTGCAAGGTTCTTGATTGTTTGTGTAGGTACTTGGTGACTTGTCCGTTGTCTCCTACTGGATTGATACCTTGGTTCTCAAAACTGAGGGAAATACTTACGCTACTTTGCTGCATCACCCTTTCCTCTTCAAGGGAAAACCAACGCATGCTCAAGAGGTAGCAAGAAGGATTTCTGGCGCCGTTGCCGGGGATATCTACACCAAGTCAAGCCATACCAAGAACCCATCATAAACTCTTCTCCCTTGCATTACATTATTCGCCATTCACCTCTCGTTTTCCTCTTCCCCACTTCTAAAACAATTTTAGAAACCCTTTGCCTTTTCTTCGCCTTCTTCCCATATGTATCTTTGTTTGTGTTTCCATGTGCCTTCTATTTGCTTGCATCTTTGCTTGCTAAAAATCTATTGATATGGATCCACTTAAAGTTTTCTACTGGATCATCTTTGATCCTTATGTGCTCGTGCTGAAACCCCAACTAGCCTAGTTGATGGGAAATCTTTAGATGAGCATGCTCATTTTGTGCATCACCGTTTGTGTGAAAAAGGGAGACTCTTATGGGATCAAATAAACAGATTGTTGTGTTATTCTTGGAATCTTTGTGAAATTTATGATTTTACTTGTTGCTCTAAGAACCCTAAAAACACCTCCCCTACCTATGTGAGATTAATGATAATGAAATCTTACCTTCTTATGCAAAGGGTGTTTACAGTTACTACGATATCGAACAAATTGAAGAATTCGTTGCTTTTAAGGGTGCTTATGAAGTTGCTTTTTGATTGAAAAGTATGATATTACTCTCTACGAGTCTGAAAATTTTGACATACTTAAATATTGCTATGAAAACTATGCTCATAATGTCTATGTCAAAGAATTTATTGAAAGAATGACCGTTGCTTTGGGGGAAAATAATGATATGCATGAATCTATAGATAATTATGATTCCGATGATTTGATTGAAATATCCCTTGAGGAACATGATGCTTGTTATTCTTGTGGCCATGATGCCAATATTTATGAAGATGAATTTGCTATAGTTCCTTATGTTAAACATGAGATCGTTGCTATTGCACCCATACTTGATAGTTCCTTTGATGAAACGCATGATTGCAATGATATTATTATAAACTCTCTTAATGTCAATTGTGTTAATGATATGCAAAACCTCAAGCTTGGGGATGCTAGTTTTGCTATGACTACTATTTGTTGCAATGATCATGACCGGGGTGATTCTTCTTATGATCTTAAAAATTTATTTATGCCCCATGATGAATATGAGATTGACAATAATGTTTGCAATAATATTGGAAGTGGTTTTGGAAGAGTGTCAACTTTAGATCCCACATATTTGGAAAATGTTCAATCTTATGAAGTTTTTGATAAAAGTGGGTTTGGAAAGGTCATGACTTTAGTTAATGTTAATCCCACTATTTTGGAAGAGTGTCAACTTTGCATACATGTGGATCATGTTAAGAATATGTTTTGTGATAGCTATATTGTTGAATTTGCTTATGATCCTACATGTAATTATTATGAGAGAGGAAAATATGGTTGTAGAAATTTTCATGTTACTAAATTACCTCTCATTATGTTGAGATTGCTACTGTTTCTTTCAGCTTCCTTGCATATGCTAGTTTTTGCTTGCCTTCATAATTTGTTTGCCTATAAGATGCCTATGCATAGGAAGTATGTTAGACTTAGATGTGTTTGTCACGTGTTTTATGATGCTCTCTTTGTGCTTCAATTCTTGTCTTTTATGTGAGCATCATTGAAATCTCTTTGGCTAGCTAGGGGCGTTAAACGATAGCGCTTGTTGGGAGGCAACCCAATTTTATTTTTGTTCTTTGCTTTTTGCTCCTTCTTAGTAATAAATAATTCATCTAGCTTCTGTTTAGATGTGGTTTTATGTTTTAATTAGTGTTTGTGCCTAGTAGAACCTTTGGGAAGACTTGGGTGAAGTCTTTGCGATCTTGCTGTAAAAAACAGAAACTTTTGCGCTCATGAATTAGCTGTCATTGTTTACTGGAGAGTGATTTTAGGTTGATTATTTTTGCATATGATTAATATAGAAATTCCTCACGTCCAACAATTTATTTCAGAATTTTTAGAGTTACAGAAGTATTCGAGAGTTACAGATTGCTACAAACTGTTCTGTTTTTGACAGATTCTGTTTTTCATGTGTCGTTTGCTTATTTTGATGAATCTATGAGTAGTATCGGGGGGTATGAGCCATAGAGAAGTTGGAATACAGTGGGTTTAACACAAATATAAATAAAGAATAATTTCATTACAGTACCTTAAAGTGGTGGTTTATTTTCTTATACTAACGGAGCTCATGAGATTTTATGTTGAAGTTTTGTGTTGTGAAGTTTCAAGTTTTTGGGTAAAGATTTGATGGATTTTGGAATAAGGAGTGGCAAGAGCCTAAGCTTGGGGATTCCCAAGTCACCCCAAGGTAAAATTCAAGGACAACCAAAAGCCTAAGCTTGGGGATGCCCCGGAAGGCATCCCCTCTTTCGTCTTCGTCTATCGTTAACTTTACTTGAGGCTATATTTTTATTCACCACATGATATGTGTTGTGCTTGGAGCATCTTGTATGATTTGAGTCTTTGCTTTTTAGACACAATCATCCTTGATGTACACACCTTTTGGGAGAGACACGCATGAATCGAAATTTATTAGAATACTCTATGTGCTTCACTTATATCTTTGGAGCTAGATAATTTTGCTCTAGTGCTTCACTTATATCTTTTTAGAGCACGGTGGTGGTTTTATTTTATAGAAATTATTGATCTCTCATGCTTCACTTATATTGTTTTGAGAGTCTTTTAGAACATCATGGTAATTTGCTTTGGCTATAAAACTAGTCCTAATATGATGGGCATCCAAGATGGGTATAATAAAAACTTTCATATAAAGTGCGTTGAATACTATGAGAAGTTTGATTCTTTATGATTGTTTTGAGATATGAATATGGTGATATTAGAGTCATGCTAGTAGAGTAGTTGTGAATTTGAGAGATACTTGTGTTAAAGTTTGTGATTCCCGTAGCATGCACGTATGGTGAACCGTTATGTGATGAAGTTGGAGCATGATCTATTTATTGATTGTCTTCCTTATGAGTGGCGGTCGGGGACGAGCGATTGTCTTTTCCTACCAATATATCCCCCTAGGAGCATGTGCGTAATACTTTGTTTCGATAACTAATAGATTTTTGCAATAAGTATGTGAGTTCTTTATGACTAGTGTTGAGTCCATGGATTATACGCACTCTCACCCTTCCACCATTGCTAGCCTCTCTAGTACCGCGCAATTTTCGCTGGTACCATAACACCCACCATTACCTTCTTCAAAACAGCCACCATACCTACCTATTATGGCATTTCCATAGCCATTCCGAGATATATTGCCATGCAACTTTTCACCGTTCCGTTTATCATGACACGCTCCATCATTGTCATATTGCCTTGCATGAACATGTAGTTGACATTGTATTTGTGGCAAAGCCACCGTTCATAATTCTTTCAGACATGTCACTCTTGATTCATTTCACATCCTGGTACACCGCCGGAGGCATTCATATAGAGTCATATTTTGTTCTAAGTATTGAGTTGTAATTCTTTAGTTGTAAGTAAATAAAAGTGTGATGATCGTCATCATTAGAGCATTGTCCCATGTGAGGAAAGGATGCTGGAGACTATGATTCCCCCACAAGTCGGGATGAGACTCCAGACGAAAAATAAAAAAGGGTAAAAGAGAGCCCATAAAAAAGAGAAAAGGCCCTAATAAAAAAATAAAAAATGAGAGAAAAAGAGAGAAGGGGCAATGCTACTATCCTTTTACCACACTTGTGCTTCAAAGTAGTACCATTATCTTCATGATAGAGAGTCTCCTATGTTGTCACTTTCATATACTAGTGGGAATTTTTGTTGTAGAACTTGGCTTGTATGTTCCAATGATGGGCTTCCTCAAAATGCCCTAGCTCTTCGTGAGCAAGCAAGTTGGATGCACACCCACTTAGTTTCTTTTTGAGCTTTCATACACTTATAGCTCTAGTGCATCCGTTGCATGGCAATCCCTACTCACACACATTGATATCTATTGATGGGCATCTCCATAGCCCGTTGATACGCCTAGTTGATGTGAGACTATCTTCTCCATTTTGTCTTCTCCACAACCACCCCTCTATTCCACCTATAGTGCTATATCCATGGCTCACGCTCATGTATTGCGTGAAGATTGGAAAAGTTCGACAACATCAAAAGTATGAAACAATTGCTTGGATGACCGGAGCACACCGATGGTGTTCTTCGGGTACGAGCCAGGCTCGGCCGCCTACCGGGTGTATGATCCGGCTCGACAACGCATCCATGTCACGAGGGGCGTGGTGTTCGATGAGGAGGCAAGCTGGAACTGGACGGAGCTGGGTGTGGTGGTCGATACGGGCGCATTCACCGTTGACTACTACACGCACACGGTGGCGCGGGCATCGCCACGCGCGGCAAGCCCTGCCGCGACAGAGAGCGGGCAACAGAACTCTGCCTCATTACCAGAGCGAGCTGAATCTGAACCAGAACCTACATCGGCTGCTCCAGCTCCTTCACTGCACCACGCGCTTCGTCACTAGAGGCAGCAGAGCCTCCACCACAGCCTTGACACTCCATGACGACGCGATCACGCAACGGCATCATGCAACCGAAGTCCTACGAGGATTACGTGATGGTGCACAAGGACGACCTTGACTATGTGATGGTCGAGGAAGAAGAGCTCCACCTTGGGGCCATTGACAAGCCACACTCTTTCACCGAGGCCGAGCAAGATGCGAGCTGGAGGCGCTCCATGGACGAGGAGATGGCGTCCATCATCGACAACAAAACATGGTGCCTTGTCGATCTGCCTGCAGGTTCTCAGCCGATCGGACTCAAGTGGGTCTACAAGCTAAAATGAGACGCCAACGGTGATGTGCACAAGTACATGCCGAGGCTCGTCACGAAGGGCTATGTCCAGAGGCAGGGAGTGGACTTCAAGGAGGTGTTCGCTCCTGTAGCTCGCCTCGAGTCTTCCCGTCCGCTCCTCGCTCTCACGACACAAGAAGGGTGGCCAGTCCATCACATGGACGTGAAGAGCACCTTCCTCAATGGCAAGCTGAAGGAGGAGGTGTACGTGGTGCAGCCGCCTGGTTTTGCTGTCGCCAGACAAGAACACAAGGTACTGCGCCTCGACAAGGCGCTGTACGGACTACGTCAGGCACCACGAGCGTGGCACTCCAAGCTAGACAACGGTCTGCTGTCGCTCGGCTTCAGCAGAAGCGAGTCTGAACATGCCATCTAGTTCTACGGGTGTGGCGTGGGCACGGCAAGGCTGCTGGTCGACGTGTACGTCAACGTCCTCGTCATCACCGGCAACGACAAGCTGAAGATCACACACTTCAAGGAGGAGAGGAAGAAGCTCTTCCACATGAGCGATCAAGGCATGCTCAGTTTTTACCTTGGCACAGAGGTCAAGCAGGAGGTGGACGGCATCACGCTCAGCTAGGCCACGTATGCCACGAAGATCCTCGACAAGAGCGGCATGGTTGGGTGCAACCCGTGCCACGTACCAATGGAGCCACGGTTCAAGCTTAGCAAGGTGAGCACCGCGCCGACGACAGATGCAACAGAGTACCGCAGTGTCGTCGGCAGCCTGCGGTACCTGGTGCACACACGACCCGACATCGCCTATTCAGTGGGCTACATGAGCAGGTTCATGGAGGCCCCCACCACCGAACATTTGGTCGCCATCAAGCACATTCTCCGGTACGTCGCCGAAACACGACACCTCGGGTGCCGGTACACACGCGGAGACAAACGAGCTGCGCTGTGCGGGTACAGTGACAACGACATGGCGGGCGATGTTGACACCCGCAAGAGCACCACCGGCGTTCTGTTCTTCCTTGGGCCTAACCTGATCAGTTGGCAGTCCATGAAGCAGAAAGTGGTTGCTCTCTCGTCTTGTGAACTAGAGTACATCGCCGCAACGACGACGGCATGCCAGGGCATCTGGCTAGCTCGCCTGCTCAGTGAGCTGCGGAAAAAGGAGGCCGAGCAGTTCATGCTGAAGATGGACAACAAGTCTGCAATTTCCCTCTGCAAGAACCCTATCTTTCATGACCGCAGCAAACACGTCGATACCAGGTATCATTTCATTAGGGAGTGCGTGGAAGATGGGCGTGTGGAGGTCGAGTTCATCAGCACTAATGGACAACTTGCTGATATACTAATGAAGGCACTAGGGCGTGTCAAGTTTCAGGAACTATGAGCAGCAATTGGTGTCGTTGAGGTGCAGTAAACAGCACATGGTTTAGGGAGTGATTGTCAGTTAAACCCTATTGCTAGTGTGCAGATCACGGAGGTGATGTACGTTCAGTACTAGGATCGGTCGATCGTGAAGACGTATGACTACATCAACCGCGTTGTCATAATGCTTCCGCTTACGGTCTACGAGGGTACGTGGACGACACTCTCCCCTCTTGTTGCTATGCATCACCATGATCTTGCGTGTGCGTAGGAAAAATTTGAAATTACTACGTTCCCCAACGAAGAGAAGGAGGGACAACCACCAAGGGAAGAAGGAGGAGGCTTCACCACCATGAGTACCGGCCTTCGGGCCGGTGCCATCGCGCCAGCGTCGCCACCATAGGTAGCGCCCCAATCTCCATCACCTTGGGTGCGATTATCACCATCATCATCATCATCATCACCGCGCCGCCGCCATCATCACCATGCCTTGTCCCTTCACCGGCTTGATGCCGGCTTATAACTTGACCCTAATATTCATGCATATGTTTGAGTAATTACAATAGTTCATGAGGATATGGTTGAACCCTATGTGATACTTGATGTGATCCAATATCTTCTGTTCATGATTCGAGTTAGTGTTCTCACGAGTGTTGAGAGGAGACCTCGCTCGCACTATTGACATATATGTGAAGGGTTGGGGCATTGGGGTAATTCGAGATGACAGCAAAAGACTTTGGTTCCTCGCCATCACAATTGATAGGGGAATACTAGAGAACTCTTAGAAAGGCCGCATCCACGGGGTGACCCTTAATTATCATAAGTTGTAACCCTATGGTGGAGACTATGATGGTGGCGTGCGTGGCACAAAGTCTACTTCGAGTAGAACGTGTCATGTACCTGGCTCCGCCCACTTATGCATTTGACCAGTGAATAGAGGATTCAATAGTTTATATTAGTCGTAGTGATTCTGGAACCCTCGAGAACGCTTTATTACTCAAGCACCTTCACCACTAACGTAGCCTATATTTGTTTATTTTTTTAATCTCTTGCTAGTAGTTTAGTTAATTGCCCTTTTTATCTTGTTTCCCCTAGCAACTTATAGAATAGGCTATTTTCAAACTCCGATTTGAGTACGTACGTAGCTCGTTAAGTGACAGCATACATGCGGGGCTTGTGGTGCCTTTGTATTCGCTCTATGTGGGTTTGACACTCTATTTATCACACGAAAGTGCTACAATGCCATGTGCACTTGCAAGACATCAAACCATATGAGGTCAGTTGGACGCGATCGGGCACCCCGCTCCAGGTCATAGCGGTCCCACCTGCAGCTACCCGAAGCTCCTTCCAGGTCAAGACAGAGGCACCCAAATTTTAGTCCCACCTCGCCACGCGAGGCAGACGCCGATCGTCTTAAATTGCCGCGTCGGCGGATGGCGGCAAGCTTCACTCTTGTTACATAGGTCGATCAATTCTCGTTTGTGAACGAGGTAGCTTTCATGAACTTATGATTGTTCATCGGGTGTCAAGTTCATCTCATTCATATACGTCCCTACTACAATGAAAGAGATTTTTAAATAATTCATCGAATTTTATTTGACCTACACCCTTGCACCGGTCGACACATTGTGATTCAAAAAGGGCCGTGCAAACATCAATGTTCCGTCTGTGAAGGAGATAGACCATGACTATTAATCTTCTCTGTTATGAGCAGAGAAGATTAATAGTGATAGTCCATCTCCTTAACAAAGGATGCATTGATGATTAAAGTTTATCGCTTCTGGACTACCCGGCTATTTAAGCCGGTCGACTAGCTTCTCATGCGGCCAGGTTGGACAAAAGTATCTGAAACCCGTCGACCCAATATAGATGTGAAAATCATACATGTGTTTGCATGTATTAGCTGTTTTGGAAATATGGTTTGTGGTTGCAAATGGTAAAATTTTAAGCTTCATTTACTGTTCGCTAGCACATCCACAGATGTTATTGGGTCATATTTAAAGATTGCGGCTGTAGATCCTCTTAAGGCGAAAACTTTAACAACTACTCCCTCCGTCACAAATTACTTGTCGGAGAAATTGATGTATCTAGACGTATTTTAATTCTAGATACATCTATTTTTATCCATTTCTGCGACAAGTAATTTTGGACGGAGGGAGTAGTTTGAAAACCACGTTAACGGAAGCAGTGGGTCTAAAATTGAGCCCCAATGCAATAAAATGAACAAAGTTT
>NC_057801.1:526403256-526411512 GCF_018294505.1 Triticum aestivum
TTCCATAGAGTGAGTTCATCATGTGGAGCCAAGAAAAGTTATCTCGTGGCTACAACTTTTGCAATTTCCACTTACCGTTTTGTAACTAATATACGCCATGAGTAGTTTCTACTCAGTGGCATTAAACCAGCAAACGTGGCAGAACCAGGTCGAGGAAAGGCTGAAGGCAGCACCTACTTCCCTCTCCTCACAAACCCAGCGCCGCACCCGGTTCTTGCACCGGATCACTATACGTGTCCCCTTTTCCAGCTTGAATCTTCTCCCTGTTCCATTACCATCATTCCACTACGCCACAGCCTCGTAGGAAGCTGTCCGAGTTATTCAAGTGCCCGAGCCACAGCTCCCGCAGCTCCGGGAACGCCACCTCCAGCCACGGCTTCCGCGGCCCGCTGAAATGCAGGACGGCGGAGAGCTGCAGCAGCTCGGCGTCAGGCATGCGGCGGCCGAGGTCCGGCAGGTGCCACAGCGGCTCGATCGCCCGCACCCGACCGTCGAACGCTATCAGGGCCGGCGGCAGCGACCCCATCTTCCACAGCATGAACCCCGATTCGCGGTTCTGCACGCACCCGACACAAGAAATTAATGAATCTTGTCACTTCTCACTTGTCTTGTCGGTGCTGCTAAGAGTTGATTGCTCGATCGTGGTACGAAAATGCCGAGAGTTTAGGGTAAGGAGGGCTTGCCTTTTGCAGCCATAGCTGATACGTCTCGGTAACGTTCGCTCCTCGCCAAGCGTCGAGGTCGACGATGGTGGCGCCCCAAGACCACGCGCAGTGCGAGCCGTCGAGGCCTAGCGACGACACTGCAGGGTCAGAGAAGTTGAGGTGCTCGGCGAGCGTCCTCTCGATGCAGATGCCACCGTCCGCGCCGGGCCGGTGCGCGCCGACCGCGCCCATGATGTTCCCTTCCAGGTCCTGCTCCCATAGCCCGGCCAGATCCTTGCGCACCAAGACGTCGTCGTCGAGCAGTATCACCCTCAGGAGCTCCGGGAAGAACTGCACAGGATGGTAAACACACCAGGTGCCAATTGTTACTCACCATTTCATCCATCGACGATAGTAATACAGATGTATTGTCTTCCTGTTCCTTTGGTTTACCTCTGGGAGATGGATTTTGAGATAGTTGAGGATCGAAAACGTGCTTGGCTTGGTGGCTTCGAGCCTTCTGTACTCCCTCTCCACCGATCCATCACACAGCTGGTGGTAATCCAGCGAGCTCTTCTGGACCTCGTCGATGGTCCTCATGACAGAGGCGATGGCATCGCCGTCGCGCCAGTCGAACTGGTGGAGGCCCTTGACCTCGACGACCGCCGGAGCGACCGGGTGCAGCGCGAACCACGAGTGCATCGGGACGTAGCTCTTCTTGTCGGTGACGACGTGGAACACGAGCCTCGACGGGCCGGCCGAGCTCCTGACGGCGGACGCCACGGCCACGGCGGCCGCAAGAACGTTGTCGGTGACGAGGCAGACGTGGATGCGAGAGGCGTCGGTCAGGCGAGGGGCGTACTGCGGCAACGGTACCGGGGAGCGGGCCGCGGAGTTCACCGCGAACTCCTCGGCCAGCCGCAGCGCCAGGCAGTGCATGCTCTTGGGGATGCCGAGCGAGGCCAGGTGCCGGTTGAACAGCGTTCGGATTCTTGACGACTTGAGCTTCCGATCCATCTTTAGCAGCTGGTTCAAATCACACACACCAGAAATTCAGAATGAATGAATGAATGATTACAGGTTTGCATGTTTGACAAATCGAGGAGCGTCCATGCATGACCATGCAGATGAAAGCAGCAGATCATATCTCTAGGCTAGAGAAGGCACGAGCAGGGGACAACACAGGGACCATATGATGAGGCCTTTCCGCGGGGAAAGCACTTTGGTTGCTGAATTCAGGTAAGGTGGCAGTAACATGCAGCTGCAGGCATGCTACTGAAAACCCGCTAAAAGTTGAGCAAGGATTTTGGGGAGAAAGTGTCAAAGTGCTTGTAAATTTGACGTGCGTACGTACCATGGCCATTATCTTCACGACCACGGCTTCCATGTCAAGCCGATCATAGGACGCCAGAATGGTGTCCATCTCCACCATGAGATCGTCCAAGGAATCCGGTGCCGCTTCCACCACCACGGGGTCCAACAGGGTAGCCACCCTGTGGCTTCTCTTCCACTCTTTCATGAATTCCTGATCATTCCATTCATCAAAATTGACAGTCATTTCATCAGTAAAATGCACTACTAGTAAGAAGCATCATGTGTGTTCTGCGCGTGAAAACATAGATTTATGAGCATGCATGCATGGATCATGGACGGCCAAAGGACCACAACTCCACAACCACAAGGCCGCAACTGCTTGGAAAAGGGTGAATGCACGTATAGTTCCAAACACAAAGGATCAAAGGTCTTGTCGGATGAGCATTTCCACGCTGGATTGCAGGCCACTAGTAGAGAATCCGAGCGAGCGAGCAAGTCGCCTCATTCACAAGAAGAAAGTCACAAGGGTTTTGTATATATCCCTAGCGGCTCGCAACAAAATGAACCCAGCCCACCAACTGGTCGGGGACCCGCCAGGCCGGAATAATGCAGGCACGTACGTACGAATCTACTACCACTATGCAGAAATTTCGTCGTCCTCGTCAAATTAGGCAGTTTTTCTGGTACAAATTGACCAGAAAAAGTTGTCAATCCACGGCCGTTTCACGTACCAGCTCCACCTTTGAAGAACACAAGCCGCGAACACCGCGCGGCGCCTTTTCAGCTAAGCGGAAGTGTTTGACCTCGGTCGGACTTTACCTTTTTTAGATGACTTCGGTCGGACTTTGATGAGATGGACTGATCACACTCACACACCGGCTATACGGCCTATTTAATGTATTTATTTATTTTGGGATGTATAAAACCGCAGGGCAGCGCAGAACATGCAGCATTGAATACGACCAGTAGCTCAACCGGGGCGTCAACCGTGGAGCTGTGGCAGTCCAAAGTACAGTGCCCGGATCAGACCGGGCGATGGGCTCGTGGCCCCCGCACGTCAGCGGGGCGGGCACGGCCACGTGGTGGAGGCCACGGTCGAGCGCAGCGACGTGTTGCCGACCTGGCCTGCCCCTAAACATTCCCGTTCCCGTGAACGACGCTTTACTGACAGGGAGCAGAAGCGCGTGAGAATCTCCGTGCCCATCCATCCACCACCCATTTCCGCCACGCCGCCGCAGGTAAAAAAGATGTCAAAGCTCACGTAGTAGAAGTAGAAAGCCCGACGCCTAACTTATCACGCGGCCTGCCAAAGTCCAAACACATTTCGACGCGCACGATCGGACACGGGCCTAACACACTACTACACTGGTAAGTACTGTAGAAGCCAGGTCGGCCGGACTCACCTCCGTCGCGTCGCCGCCGCCGCCGTAGAGCCAGCGCCCGAGCCCCGCCCTCCAGTCCGAGCAGCCTGAGGCGCTCGCGCACGAGAATGGGGGAGCAATTAACCAGTGTACACGCCACAAATCACTGACGAGAAAGAGGAAAAATGGACTGCGAACGGGCTTAGTTACCGGTGGCGGAAGGGCAGAGCGAGGCGCCGGTCTCGATGGCGAGGAGCGCCGCGCGGAAGAGGAGCACGCCGGCCAGGAGCCCCGTGACCACAACGGAACGGTAGCCTCGCCGCGCCGCCTGCTGCTGCGGCGGCGCCTTCGGCTTCGTCACGTCGTCGTCGGCGGCCGCCGCCGTGATGTAGAGCCTCATTGCTCACAACCCCCCTCGCGCGAGGCTGCCGAGTCGCCGCCGCTCATGAACGAACGAGGCTACGCGAGCCCACGCTCCAGCTCGAGGAACAGTGCGGGGGCGTGGAGTGTGTATGCGCGTGGCGGTGTGGGAACGCGGGGAGGGGGAGAGAAAGGTGCGTGGCGCGGGGAGTTATAGGCATCAGCGAGAGAGTGAGACGAGCTAGCTAGTGGCAGTGAGAGTGGGGGAGGGTGGCGCAACAAAAGGGGCCGGCGGGCGAACCGAGCGGCTCCGGGGCCGCCCGCGTAGCGTACGTTGTATAGATGGAAACCGTGGAGGAGCGCGGGAGGGGCGTGGCGAGGGAACGGGAACGAGGGCGATGGGATCTGCCCGACGGGGGAAGAGAGCGACTTGAAATGCGAGGAGACGGCACCGACAGTGGCTGACGGCGACGCGCGGGGGCCTCAAGACTGGCTGTGGCTGGCCCGTGGGGGCGCGGCGCTGGTGTGGCTTATCCGGTGGTGCTGCATGCCGCGTCGCGCTCGCAGGTCGCATGCCGCTCGTTAGATTTAGCTCTCGCATTATGTGCTTTGTCTAGTTACTGGTTGAGCACACGTACAATACGAATCATATCTTCATGTGACTGGCTTCTGACTCTTGTGGAATCTCTTCGCCGATCTGCCATCCTGCCCGGTAAAAATGGCAGTCATGTCCCGTTGGTGGTACGGGTAGAAGGTGCAGCGGCACAAAGCAAAAAAAAAATAATCCTACCACTTAAATTGTGATCGTGTCACACCCAAAATGCAACCCTATCCTAAAGGAACTGGAAGGTCCCACCAAGGATAGAAGCGCATCTTGAAGACGCTTTTGCAAGGTGGATATCATTACATCAACATTACATAATAGATTGGGATACATACCAAAGGCATACAATGCCACACGAATACAACATCATCATACAAGAGATCAACATCCGACTACGGATGATACATAAACAGAAACTCAAACAATATCCACCCTGCTAGCCCAGGCTGCCGACCTGGAACCTATCCCCTGATCGAAGAAGCAGAAGAAGAACTCAACGCAAGCAAGCATCGCTCTCACGTCATGAACATCGCATAACCTGTACCTGCAACTGTTGTTGTAGTAATCTGTGAGCCACGAGGACTCAGCAATCCCATTACCATGGGTATCAAGACTAGCAAAGCTTAATGGGAAAGGAAGGGGTAAAGTGGTGAGGTTGCAGCAGCGACTAAGCATGATATGGTGGCTAACATACGCAAATAAGAGCGAGAAGAGAACAAGCGGAACGGTCGTGAAGCTAGCAATGATCAAGAGGTGATCCTGAACACCTACTTACGTCAAGCATAACACAGAAACCGTGTTCACTTCCCGGACTCCGCCGAGAAGAGACCATCACGGCTACACACGCGGTTGATGCGTTTAAATTCGGATCTGGTGTCAAGTTATCTACAACCGGACATTAACAAATTTCCATCTGCCACATAACCGCGGGCACGGCTCTCGAAAGTTTAAACCCTGCAGGGGTGTCCCAACTTAGCCCATGACAAGCTCTCGCGATCAACGAAGGAATAGACCTTCTCCCAGGAAGACCCGATCAGTCTCGGAATCCCGGTTTACAAGACATTTCGACAATGGTAAAACAAGACCAGCAAAGCCGCCCGATGCGCCGACAATCCCGATAGGAGCTGCACATATCTCGTTCTCAGGGCAACACCGGATGAGACATCCTACGAGTAAAACCAGACCTCGAATTGCCCCGAGGGGGCCCCGCAGTCTACTCGGTTCGAACCAGCACTTAGACAAGCACTGGCCCGGGGGGGCTAAAATAAAGATGACCCTCGAGAGAGCGACTCCCAAAGGAAAAAATAGGTGGTGGTGAGGCAAATGGTAAAACCAAGGTTGGGCCTTGCTGGACAAGTTTTATTCAAAGCGAACTGTCAGGGGGGTCCCATAAATCACCCGACCACGTTAGGAACGCAAAATCCGGGAACATAACACCGGTATGACGGAAACTAGGGCGGCAAGAGTGGAACAAAACACCAGGCATAAGGCCGAGCCTTCCACCCTTTACCAAGTATATAGATGCATTAATAATATAAGAGATATTGTGATATCCCAACATAACCCTGTCCACCATGGAGCAATCTTCAACTTCACCTGCAACTAGCAACGCTATAAGAGGGGCTGAGCAAAAGTGGTAACATAGCCAAACAATGGTTTGCTAGGAATGATGTCAAAGGTTAGAGGTTCATGGCAATTTGGGAGGCTTGAAGAGCAAATGATAGGTAACGCAGCATAGCGACAAAACGAAGCAACTAGCATAGCAATGATAGTAGTGAGATCCAGGGTAGCGGTCATCTTGCCTGAAATCCCGCTAGGAAGAAGAACGAGTCCATGAAGAAGATGAAGCCACGAAGACGAACCACACGTAGACGAACGAATCCTCACGATCGCAACGAAACGGGAACTATCGAGAAGAAGCACACAACATGGTAAACACACCACACATGAACAAGGCATGATGCACAACAAACATGATGCATGACCAAGCTACATGAAGCTACTCATGGCAAGAGATGATGCAAAGAAGAACAACACATCAAGGCAAGTTTAAATGAGGCCGGGAACAACATATAACAATTCCAGTAAGTCCTCATATGCATATTTCGAAATTGGTCCAGAACTGAATAAACCTTATGTTCAAGTTGTTAAACAGCAAGTTAAGATGCATCAAGATGATCTACACGAAATTCTAGTCAAGTTACATATAAAGTTCATTAGATTTGGAGCTACGGCCTAGAAGATATGAGCAAAACAAGTTCAACATGGAATTGATGCAAAATGCATACAAACATCAAGCAAACACACCAAAACAAAGATGCAACATGATAATATGAAGCTACATGCAAAATCGAGCAAGTTTCATATAGAGCACACTCAAAACGGAGCAACAGTTGAACACACACACACACTATACAAGTCATAGCAACAACCTGTCCATAACAGCAACTAGTCATATTGCAAGCATCAAAACAACAAGCTACAACACCCCAACATAATAATAAAAGGCATGGGCATGAAGTACAGGTAAAGCATAACAAAACAAGAACACTGAGCTATCTCCAGAAACAACTAGAACATGCTCAAAAAGACATGGAGATATTGCAAATAATAACAGTTTCAGACTTATCAGGAAATAACATCAAGATGCAATGTTTAGAGCTATCAAACAACATGTTACAGGAACATATCATGGCAAACAAAGGCATGGCATGAATCTACTAAAAGCATAGATCAAAAGTCCCTTACTGACCATGAGCCAAAAAGGATCAGAAAATATGATGGCACCCATGTAAACATGGCAAGTTATATTACAGATTCACACATGGCAGAAACAACAATAAGTTGGCATGTTCGTGAGCTTGAATCACTCACCACAGAGCATTACATGGCATGGCAAGGCAACCAACAATAAGAAGGCATGTTTGTGAAGCTAAGCATGGCAAGAGCAAGTTCATAGGGTGCATGGATCGCTAGGAAAACACATGGGAACAAGTGAACTTAATGTTATCAGGCTGATAGCAACATTTTCAAGCAACTTTGGAGCAAGATATGAACAATCTACAACAAGCTATAAATGCTACCAGGGGCATGGATGGATAGAGCATGACATGTAGATCAAAACATATTTATAGAGCATCTCCAGATTATGCATAGAATGATTAGTAGAAGCATGTTAACATAGCAACAAAATATAACAGAATCTGTCAGGAAAACAGCAACAGCAACTACCCTACTTAGCAAGCTTGATGCACTCAGCACACAACTCACAAAAATACATGGTTAACACCCCTGAAAATATGACATATCATAGATCAAAACACATGTAGACATCAACCTCATAGGATGCACACATCAATCATGGCAAAAATGACAAATGAGCAAGTTATAACAGTTTCAGCAGATTAACATCAACATGCACTCTTCCAACAGCATTTCAGGCATCAAGATGAGCTCAAATGAAAATGATGCAATGTAATGAAATGAAGTACTCGTCGAGACGAACAATTTGACATATTACACGCACGAAACGGAGCTACAAATGCAGAGATTCAACAGGTCAAAGTATGCAACATTTTATGAGTTTCTGGGGACTTGGCAGTTTTTGAAACAAAAACATATGAGCGAAAAAATACTATTCGATGCACCGGGCGCTGGATAGAGGCAAGGCTCACCATGGGCTCGGCCCAGGACGCGGAAGGAGGCGGGCCGGAGGAGATGGGCTGGGCCTTGGGAGGCCGGCGGCTGGGCTGCAGCAGGCCGGCGTGCTGGGTCGGGGCCCACGTGGCCCAGGCCGGTCAACGGCGCTCGATCGGGCTCCTCCCAATCGATCTGGAACGCGGTGCCGGCCACCAGACGACGGCGGCGGCCACCAGAGGCGAAGGAGGCGGCCGGGGAGGCGCCGGCAGGGGCGGCGGTGCCGGATCTGCGGTGCGGAGGCGGCGGGGGCTCGCCGGATGACGCTCGCGGTGGC
>NC_057801.1:526411950-526418555 GCF_018294505.1 Triticum aestivum
CGGAGGCGCTGGGACGCGAGGGATCGGGCCCGGGGCGGTCCGAGGCGGGCTCCCCGTGGGCCCGGCGGGCCTTCAGCGGAGGACGGCGGCGCCAGGACACGTGGCGAGCTCGGGTTGGACGGGGCGGCGAAGCGGACATGTCCGGGCGCGGAGGAAGAAACGTCCGGCGGCGCGAGGGGAATTTCTAGGGTTTGGACTGCGGGATTTCGGGGAGGATCACATATATATATATATAGGTAGAGGGAGCTAGGAGTGTCAAAATGAGGAGCGGTTTTCGGCCACGCGATCGTGATCGAACGACCGAGAGCATGGAGGGGAGTTTGCTGGGTTTTGGGCCACTTTGGAAGGGGTGTTGGGCTGCACACAAAAGAGGGCTTCTGCGGTTACCCGGTTAACCGTTGGAGTACCAAACGACCTCCAAATGGCACGAAACTTGACAGGCGGTCTACCGGTGCTATACTAAGGCCGCTTGGCAAACCTCGGGCCATTCCGAGAACGTTTAACACCCGCACAAGAGAAGAGGCAAAAGGGGGACGCCGGAGGACATAGGAGTGCCGGATTGCAAAACGGACAACGGGGAAAATGCTCGAATGCATGAGACGGATACGTATGCAAAATGAAATGCACATGATGACATGATATGAAATGCAGATGATGACATGGCAAAATGCAACACGCAAACAAATGACATGGCAACGACGGCGAATAACTGGAAGACACCTGGCGCATCGAAACCGGGGCGTTACAACACTCCTCCACTAACAAGAGATCTCGTCCCGAGATCTTAGGGCCGAGACGGAAAGGAAAAAGGATGGGGTGAAACAAGAACTCAAGAGAAGAAGCAAAGAATTGAGCGCACTTGAGAAGAAGAGATGAACGAGGAGAATGACGAGAATCAAAAGCTCATGGAATCAGATAGACTATGAAACGACTCGTTCTAACCGGAGTGGTTAGAATGAGAAAAGAAACGAATAAGTCTGAAAGGATTTAGGCAGCACTCCGGCTGAAAATGGGAGGATTAGAACGAACTTGATTGGATGGAATGGTACTTGATGAACTCTTGAAGAATGAATTAAATCATGAAGAACCACCATGAAGAACTCCGGTGACAAAAGGATGATGAGAAGAAAAAGAAGTTGAAAACACAAGGTGAAGCCTTGTGATGATTTAGATGGAGCTTCGCGACGAGATAAAGCGGAAAAGCTTGGAACTCCGGAAAAGAAAACATGAAACACTTGGAACTAGAATTTATTCATCGAGAACAAACACCGAAGGAAAGGATTAATCACTTGGATGAAATAAGATTTATTGTATGCTTATCCTTCATCAAATTAAATTGATGATAAGCAATGGATTTTTGCATACTACTTATTCTTCTTGAAAAAGGATTGAGAAGTGACATATCGCAAACTTGAGAAGGTCTTCATGAACCTCCGGTAGGATTGGGAAGAACGAAAGAATTAATATGATAATCAAGGAAAAGAATCTTGAACGAACCATCGTAAGAATTTAAAATGCCTGATGAAAGAGAATGAATCACCGGGAAGAATTAGAAGAACCAATATGCTTGAAGGAATTTAGATGCAAGAGAACAAAGAGATCATGAGCTGATTAAAGAACACTTGAGCGAAGCACCGGGATAAATAGAGAACGATAACTAGAATGATGGCCTCCGGTGAAAAGAAATGGAAAAACAACTCCTAACATACTCCGGATGGATGAAAAGAATTATCTGACCAATGGAATAATTCGCGAGGATAACATGAAGCTAGACTCGCGAATCTTCGAGAGAACGGGCAAGATTTAGAGGTAAAACTCTTCTTCGATCTTCAAATGACGACGAGAAACACCACCAAAATTACTGAGATACTCCGGGAGAATGAAAAGCGAAGAGGTTGAGCCAACAATGAAAAGAATTTGAAATCGATCTTGGAGAAGGCATGTGATTGATGAAATTCATTCTTACATCACACTTTGAAAAGAATTTGAAAATAGCTCCGGGGGAATTAGAAGAGTCAGGTAAGATCCTGGGAAAAGTCCTGTGGGTTAGGGCCCACTAAATAGAAAAACACCGTTGGAAAGGGATGTTGAATAGATAGATGATGCATCGGAACAATGGAATGATTAAAATGAGGTGAGAACCTCGAATTAATTCAAACACAGACAAATCTCCTGAGATGTCTTGAGCACTCCGGAAGGATAAACTTGGAGGGGCGAACGAGCAGGGGAAAACACTTCGAGGAAAGGAATATGATTAACCCGAAAAAACTTGAATTAAGTCCACCGGAAAGAAAAAGAGATGAAGAATGACGAACGAGACGAGAATTCACCGGTAGAAATAATTGACGAAAGACTGAAGGGGTTCCGCACGAATGGAATTGATGGTCAGAGAGTCAACTCCGGGAAGAAGAGGGTGGGAGGGCGGGAAAACAAAGGCAACTGGAAGGGGAAATCGACGAATATCTTGAAGAGAAAACACCGGTTGAAAACAAAGACTTCGCACGAGTAGGAAGGATACTCGATTACGGACTCCGGCTCCAAGAAGAAAAAGGGGTGGTTGGGTGGGAAAAGAAAACAACTGAGGCTTGAAGTTGACAACGATGAAGAGGCTCGAGTCAACTTGACGAGAAATGCACCGGATAAAAGAGGATGGACAACTCACGAAACTAACCACGTGATCCTGAAGAAAAATTTGAATGGGAAAAGGAGTAATTCAAAACACCTATGTCAAGATTCCTCACCAGAGCGACGAAGGGACTGAGGAGTAAAAAGAATTCCTACTCTCTGGTATAACTAGACTCCGAAATCAGTTTTCTTCTAGACTCAACAACGGCCAAACTACACGATCAATCAAGGGGGCTCCTAGGGTCGGTCGAGGCTCTGATACCAACTTTTCACACCCAAGATGCGACCCTATCCTAAAGGAACTCGAAGGTCCCACCAAGGATAGAAGCGCATCTTGAAGACGCTTTTGCAAGGTGGATATCATTACATCAACATTACATAATAGATTGGGATACATACCAAAGGCATACAATGCCACACGAATACAACATCATCATACAAGAGATCAACATCCGACTACGGATGATACATAAACAGAAACTCAAACAATATCCACCCTGCTAGCCCAGGCTGCCGACCTGGAACCTATCCCCTGATCGAAGAAGCAGAAGAAGAACTCAACGCAAGCAAGCATCGCTCTCACGTCATGAACATCGCATAACCTGTACCTGCAACTGTTGTTGTAGTAATCTGTGAGCCACGAGGACTCAGCAATCCCATTACCATGGGTATCAAGACTAGCAAAGCTTAATGGGAAAGGAAGGGGTAAAGTGGTGAGGTTGCAGCAGCGACTAAGCATGATATGGTGGCTAACATACGCAAATAAGAGCGAGAAGAGAACAAGCGGAACGGTCGTGAAGCTAGCAATGATCAAGAGGTGATCCTGAACACCTACTTACGTCAAGCATAACACAGAAACCGTGTTCACTTCCCGGACTCCGCCGAGAAGAGACCATCACGGCTACACACGCGGTTGATGCGTTTTAATTTGGATCTGGTGTCAAGTTATCTACAACCGGACATTAACAAATTCCCATCTGCCACATAACTGTGGGCACGGCTCTCAAAAGTTTAAACCCTGCAGGGGTGTCCCAACTTAGCCCATGACAAGCTCTCGCGATCAACGAAGGAATAGACCTTCTCCCAGGAAGACCCGATCAGTCTCGGAATCCCGGTTTACAAGACATTTCGACAATGGTAAAACAAGACCAGCAAAGCCGCCCGATGCGCCGACAATCCCGATAGGAGCTGCACATATCTCGTTCTCAGGGCAACACCGGATGAGACATCCTACGAGTAAAACCAGACCTCGAGTTGCCCCGAGGGGGCCCCGCAGTCTACTCGGTTCGAACCAGCACTTAGACAAGCACTGGCCCGGGGGGGCTAAAATAAAGATGACCCTCGTGAGAGCGACTCCCAAGGGAAAAAATAGGTGGTGGTGAGGCAAATGGTAAAACCAAGGTTGGGCCTTGCTGGACAAGTTTTATTCAAAGCGAACTGTCAGGGGGGTCCCATAAATCACCCGACCGCGTTAGGAACGCAAAATCCGGGAACATAACACCGGTATGACGGAAACTAGGGCGGCAAGAGTGGAACAAAACACCAGGCATAAGGCCGAGCCTTCCACCCTTTACCAAGTATATAGATGCATTAATAATATAAGAGATATTGTGATATCCCAACATAACCCTGTCCACCATGGAGCAATCTTCAACTTCACCTGCAACTAGCAACGCTATAAGAGGGGCTGAGCAAAAGCGGTAACATAGCCAAACAATGGTTTGCTAGGAATGGTGTCAAAGGTTAGAGGTTCATGGCAATTTGGGAGGCTTGAAGAGCAAATGATAGGTAACGCAGCATAGCGACACAACGAAGCAACTAGCATAACAATGATAGCAGTGAGATCCAGGGTAGCGGTCATCTTGCCTGAAATCCCGCTAGGAAGAAGAACGAGTCCATGAAGAAGATGAAGCCACGAAGACGAACCACACGTAGACGAACGAATCCTCACGATCGCAACGAAACGGGAACTATCGAGAAGAAGCACACAACATGGTAAACACACCACACATGAACAAGGCATGATGCACAACAAACATGATGCATGACCAAGCTACATGAAGCTACTCATGGCAAGAGATGATGCAAAGAAGAACAACACATCAAGGCAAGTTTAAATGAGGCCGGGAACAACATATAACAATTCCGGTAAGTCCTCATATGCATATTTCGAAATTGGTCCAGAACTGAATAAACCTTATGTTCAAGTTGTTAAACAACAAGTTAAGATGCATCAAGATGATCTACACGAAATTCTAGTCAAGTTACATATAAAGTTCATTAGATTTGGAGCTACGGCCTAGAAGATATGAGCAAAACAAGTTCAACATGGCATTGATGCAAAATGCATACAAACATCAAGAAAACACACCAAAACAAGGATGCAACATGATAATATGAAGCTAAATGCAAAATCAAGCAAGTTTCATATAGAGCACACTCAAAACGGAGCAACGGTTCAACACACACACACACTATACAAGTCATAGCAACAATCTGTCCATAACAGCAACTAGGCATATTGCAAGCATCAAAATAACAAGCTACAGCACCCCAACATAATAACAAAAGGAATGGGCATGAAGTACAGGTAAAGCATAACAAAACATGAACACTGAGCTATCTCCAGAAACAACTAGAACATGCTCAAAAAGACATGGAGATATTGCAAATAATAACAGTTTCAGACTTATCAGGAAATAACATCAAGATGCAATGTTTAGAGCTATCAAAAAACATGTTACAGGAACATATCATGGCAAAAAAAGGCATGGCATGAATCTACTAAAAGCATAGATCAAAAGTCCCTTACTGACCATGAGCCAAAAAGGATCAGAAAATATGATGGCACCCATGTAAACATGGCAAGTTATATTACAGATTCACACATGGCAGAAACAACAATAAGTTGGCATGTTCATGAGCTTGAATCACTCACCACAAAGCATTACATGGCATGGCAAGGCAACCAACAGTAAGAAGGCATGTTTGTGAAGCTAAGCATGGCAAGAGAAAGTTCATAGGGTGCATGGATCACTAGGAAAACACATGGGAACAAGTGAACTTAATGTTATCAGGCTGATAGCAACATTTTCAAGCAACTTTGGAGCAAGATATGAACAATCTACAGCAAGCTATAAATGCTACTAGGGGCATGGATGGATAGAGCATGACATGTAGATCAAAACATGTTTATAGAGCATCTCCAGATTATGCATAGAATGATTAGTAGAAGCATGTCAACATAGCAACAAAATATAACAGAATTTGTCAGGAAAACAGCAACAGCAACTACCCTACTTAGCAAGCTTGATGCACCCAGCACACAACTCACAAAAATACATGGTTAACACCCCTGGAAAGATGGCATATCATAGATCAAAACACATGTAGACATCAACCTCATAGGATGCACACATCAATCATGGCAAAAATGACAAATGAGCAAGTTATAACAGTTTCAGCAGATTAACATCAACATGCACTCTTCCAACAGCATTTCGAGCATCAAGATGAGCTCAAATGAAAATGATGCAATGTAATGAAATGAAGCACTTGTCGAGGCGAACAATTTGACATATTACACGCACGAAACGGAGCTACAGATGCAGAGATTCAACAGGTCAAAGTATGCAACATTTTATGAGTTTCTGGGGACTTGACAGTTTTTGAAACAAAAACATATGAGCGAAAAAATACTATTCGATGCACCGGGCGCTGGATAGAGGCAAGGCTCACCATGGGCTCGGCCCAGGACGCGGAAGGAGGCGGGCCGGAGGAGATGGGCTGGGCCTTGGGAGGCCGGCGGCTGGGCTGCAGCAGGCCGGCGTGCTGGGTCAGGGCCCACGTGGCCCAGGCCGGTCAACGGCGCTCGATCGGGCTCCTCCCGATCGATCTGGAACGTGGCGCCGGCTAGCAGACGACGGCGGCGGCCACCGGAGGCCACCGGAGGAGGCCGGGGAGGCGCCGGCAGGGGCGGC
>NC_057801.1:526419459-526420471 GCF_018294505.1 Triticum aestivum
GGGCTCCCCGTGGGCCCGGCGGGCCTGCGGCGGAGGACGGCGATGCTAGGACACGTGGCGAGCTCGGGTTGGACAGGGCGGCGAAGCGGACATGTCCGGGCGCGGAGGAAGAAACGTCCGGCGGCGCGAGGGGAATTTCTAGGGTTTGGACTGCGGGATTTCGGGGAGGATCACATATATATAGGTAGAGGGAGCTAGGAGTGTCCAAATGAGGAGCGGTTTTCGGCCACGCGATTGTGATCGAACGACCGAGAGCATGGAGGGGAGTTTGCTGGGTTTTGGGCCACTTTGGAAGGGGTGTTGGGCTGCACACAAAAGAGGGCTTCTGCGGTTACCCGGTTAACCGTTGGAGTACCAAACGACCTCCAAATGGCACGAAACTTGACAGGCGGTCTATCGGTGCTATACCAAGGCCGCTTGTCAAACCTCGGGCCATTCCAAGAACGTTTAACACCCGCACAAGAGAAGAGGCAAAAGGGGGACGCTGGAGGACATATGAGTGCCGGATTGCAAAACGGACAACGGGGAAAATGCTCGGATGCATGAGACGAACACGTATGCAAAATGAAATGCACATGATGACATGATATGAAATGCAGATGATTACATGGCAAAATGCAACACGCAAACAAATGACATGGCAATGACGGCGAATAACTGGAAGACACCTGGCGCATCGAAACCAGGGCGTTACAGATCGGGATTGCTCAATCTAACCCAGTCTCAGTCAATATGCTATATTTATGGAATCTTAGGTGGAGATTCGTGCAAATTTTTCTTTTTAATTTTTTTTCTTTCTACTACCTTCATCTTTGTTTATTGGTCTTCTTTGTAATCCGTGTCAAATTTTGATAAAAGATTTACGGAAATGTTAACGCCCACACGTGTGGGCGTTAGCCATCTCGACCACACGCATCCATCACCGTCCAGTTTATGCACGAATCTTGGCACGGTCTGGCCGATTTTCTGTGCCATGTACGACAAGACGCGTGTGTGGTGTGTGACATAATTC